>NC_092809.1:117784961-117929437 GCF_040954645.1 Diabrotica undecimpunctata
ATTTCCTTAGTATAGATTACTACACTGTAGCCTAGCTAAGCTTTCTAATTAGCTTGGTTTGCTCTGGAAGCTTTATTTTACATCTTTTAAGCCTTTTTCATCATTAGCATAATTTGCATTTATTATACGTAATGCGTCCAGCGATAATGCGGCACTAAACCTTAAAGGACATGAGAGTAGGAATTTTGGCAGCTGGATTCTATTTCTCCGACTTATTCGTGGAAATCAGTGCACATTGTTCAGATTTTTTTTGCAGAGTGAGCATCGATAAGTGACATTACTTTCAAGGTTTAATTTATGGGACACCTTTTATTCAGTAGAGTCGAGTATTCTAAAAACCGTGCAGTATATTACCACGGAAAAGAGGCTTTATAATTAGGATTATATAGACTTGCCCATGGGACATTTTTAAAGGGTCATTTGACCCAGCATTAATGACATATAAATCAATACTTTACTATATAACAACAAGTTTAGAAACTCGGCCGTCAATTCTCATCTCTACACAAAGCATGGTGGTTCAAATTAAGGGTTGTACCTTAGATTGCTCATCCCTGTCACAGTCAAAATGTACAGTGTTACAAAAAAACTAATCTATACACCGATTCTAAACATTGTGTATAACTGCCGTACTCTGTCAAATTACCGAAAATAGGAAATAAGTTTTCCAAAAAAAATTAAATTGCTCCTTGAACCCATATTTTTGTACGCCATTAAGTCGCAGGTCAATATTTTTGTATAACCTAAGATATAAATGACAAACAAAAATGTTTGGCCAAAAAAACTTACCTCCTTGAGTGGTAAGTTTATAGTACCTGTGTCTCACATGTACCGATAAGAATTGACGGCATAGTTTTTATAGTTGTTATTACATATTGTAGTATTGGTTTATATATGATTGATGCTGGGTCAAGTGACCCATTAAAAATCTTCCATGGGCTTATCGAGTAATACATTTTGCTACACCTTAGAAGAAAGTATATGAGATGTCTTTGATAATAAAAACTATAAGTGCTACTTTTAAGTTGTCAACTGTTATCATTTAAGTTTATATTCAAGTACGTCTTTAAAAGTGGTAATATCATCTCTCATTTTTGCACTGTTTGTGCAAACTGTTTTGCATTATTATTTTGTAATTAAAATTAAAGCTAAAATAATTTTATTTGCAATTCAAATAATAAGTGGTAATTAACTAAAGAGTCATTTTAATATTTGTTTTGTAGTCTACATATATTTTATGATAACTTTAAGAGCCAATAATTTTTTTGAATTTACGCCAAATATGGATTTTTAATGTTTTCTGACTGAAACTCGTTATTTTAAAGAGACAGGCTTTAGGGTAATTGAGAATGCATTTATTTATTTATTATACAATTTATTTGTATGAAATGTTTATAAAAATTTAAATTACAAGTATGAAACTCACACAAAGTAGATACTTCAAAGGCTACAATTCCATAACACAAGCAAGAAAAAATTATTTATTAATTAATAAAATACAAGAGCTTTGTTTAATAATCTGATTTTAAATGTTAAACGTAAAATTTACATAAAATTTAAATGTAAAATATTAAAAATATGCTTCATAAAGTGACTATAGACCTAAAGATTTTTAATAATTTTTCTTTTAGGTTAAAAAATGTATATAATATATATGGATACTATATAATATCCATATATGATATAGCGGCCTAATATAATAAGACCAGTAATGTTATGAAGCTATTTTCTTGTGAGAACTTAAAAAAATTACTCTTTTTACTGGGAATAAGCCGTAATATTACTTTAAAATAAATTTATTTTGACATTTCGATTTCCACTTCGGAAATCCTCCTCAAATTACAAAATAAAATAAATAAGAATGGTAAATTGTAATAATGCCATGAGAAAATAGCTTCAGAAAAATATTAAGACCCACGGTTTTGACAAATGACGATTAATGTCTAATTTACACAGTTATTCTATTGCTTCTGAGGAACATTTCACAGAGGTCTAGAGGTTTCCACTGTATGCACTATTTTATTGTCTTAACCTTTGAAATACGAAGACTGGGTCAAGCGTGACCCGATTTCAGTCATAATTCATTAAATATATTTTTTTTTAAATCCGATTGATCGTAAGTTGTCCTTATTTCCTTCAATCTATATATTTTTTTGTGTATCATTCGTGAACATATAAATTGCAGTTTTTCCTCTACGTAACTTCTATGACACCGGGTCAGTCCTGACCCGGTCTTCGGATTTCGAAGAATATTTTCAATATGTTTGTAGGTATACGTAAAACGCAGCCGTCTCTGTTTACCAGTGAACGTATTCAAAGCCAAATGATTATGTTTGTAGAAATATTAGTACAAAAAAGTTAATCTTGGGAGTAAATGTAGTGTCTAATAGGTATATTCTATAAGAAACGAGAAGTCTAATTTTGGTGTAAAGCGGTATTTCACGTTTGTTTTTAAATTTAATTCAAGCATCGATCTTGAAGTGTACAGTATTATATCAAAATGTTGAAAAAGAATAAACCTTAGAGTGAAGCTGATTTGTATGATTGCTGATTGACGTTGCAAAGCTGGATGAAAGCAATATTGAAGCGAGGATAATGACGGTTGTGAGCCTGAAGCACAAGAAGGAAATTTATCAATTACTAAACTCGAGAACGAGAAAGTTTTAGCGACAACTTCTGAAAATACAGATAGTGAAAGATCTAACGTGTCTAATGTTATGTGCGAAGGACGAACATAGCGTTGTTTAGCTCCAAAAAAGGGTAAGACATTGGCATGTAATTTATTACAAAAAAAACATAGGTCAAACATAGAAAAGTCAAAATATTGAGACATGCATGGAAGCCTTCAATTTATTTTTTTCTGATAGCATAATATCAATGATTCTCGTATATACCAATAAGAGAGCTATTGAGTTAATAGCTACATATAACAGTAAGAACGAGAAAAAAATTAGGGATTGGATTGAAGTTGATCTAGTCGAACTGCGTGCTTTCTTTGGTATATATTTATATATGGTGGTTATATTATGTGGAAGGTTCAGAGAGTCTCATGAGAAGGTGCATAATTTATAGTCCAATACATCTATGAGACAATGGTTAAAACTAGCCTACTTTATGGAGCTGAGACATGGAGAATAACCGAAAAATATAAGAAAAAGGTCGAAGCCACGGAAATGGATGCCATCAGAAGATCGATGAGAATATCAAGAGCCGACAGAATACGGAATGAAGTGATAAAACAACAAATGGGTATAGAGGGCACTATAGTTGAGGATATTGAGAGAAAACAGCTCATATGGTATGGGCATGTGAGCCGAATGGAGGACAAAAGATTGCCTAAAAAAACGATGATGTGGCAACCCCCAGAGAAGAGGAAACGAGGAAGACCACCACAGAGCTGGAACCTGGGAGTTAGGAAAGCGATTAGCGCTCGAAATCTGGACGAAGACCTAACTCAAGACAGAATACAGTGGCGTTTGGGAG
This sequence comes from Diabrotica undecimpunctata, assembly GCF_040954645.1. Taxonomy (NCBI): domain Eukaryota; kingdom Metazoa; phylum Arthropoda; class Insecta; order Coleoptera; family Chrysomelidae; genus Diabrotica; species Diabrotica undecimpunctata. The sequence continues at coordinate 117,788,445 of NC_092809.1, forward strand.
TCGGACAACGTCGTAAGACGTTATAAAAAACCGAATATATATATACAAATAATGCATTTACGCATTCTATGTATAAGGTCAGATAGCCAAGCGGGCTGGGCGGCAGGTTCTCACTCGCTTCACTGCGAGTGGTTCAGTGGTTCGATTTCCAGCTCGGTGTACAGAAAAACAAAAAGGCTAACGCAGCAGTTTAAAATTCTAAATGAATCTGCGGCTTAGACTAGAATATGCTGGTGTCTGATCGGCCTATGGTGGAGCAGTACGACAAGAGATAAGTGCTTGCGGCTCAGTGATACTCCTCCATAGATCCCTACCGGAAGGGCAAGGCGCCTAAATACCGGGTATATATATATATATATATATATATATATATATATATATATATATATATATATATATATATATATATGTATAAAACGTCTCTAAGCCGGGATAGATTTATAAGTATTTTGAAGTATAATCGCTTTGATAATTTGGATACAAGAGCAGAAAGAAAAGAACGAGACAAATTAGCTCATTCGAGAAATCGCTGATCTTTTTGTCCAAAATTGTAGAGAATCATATGAAACATCTGCTTTTGGTACTATCGACGGGCAGCTTATAGATTTTAGGGGACGCTGTCCATTTCTAATTTATATACCTAGTTAACCGAAAAAATACGGTATAAAGGCTTGGACCCTATGTGATGCTGAAAATTTTTATTGCTGTAACTTTGAGATATATACTGGAAAGATCGGTGATAAATCTGAACGTAACCAATGCCCAAGAGTTGTCAAAACACTTGCAAAACATTGGTATAGGTCTGGTCGAAATATTACAACTGATAATTTTGTTACCGACATTGCTTTATCTGAAGAACTCTTATCCAAAAATTCAAATTCAACTCTTTTGGGTACTATCAGAAAAAATAAAAAGAGTTTACCCAAATCATTGCTTGAAATGACAGATCGCTCACTGTATTCTTTAAAATTTTTGTTCACTTGAAACATTACCTTAGTTTCATATGTAACCAAACCTAACAAGTTTGTTGTATTATTATTGACCTTACACAATGAACATCCAGTTTCTGGTGAAGCCCAAAAGTTTAAACCAAAGATTATTTTGGATTACAAAAAAACCAAAAGTGGAGTTGATATTTTAGATAAATTGATCCGAGAGTACATATGTAAAAGAGCAACAAGAAGATGACGCTTACGTATATTTTTTTAAAATTTTTGGATATTACATGCTACAATGCTTTCGTTCTATGGATAATGAGAAATCCGGAATGAAACACCCAAGTAAATATAAAATATCGCAGAAAACTATTTCTGGAGCAGCTTGGAAAACAATTAACCTCACCCAATATAAAACGAAGAGCTGAAGCAATACAAGAGGAACCCACCGGGTACCATAAATCCGTAATCGCTGCAATAGAGACTACCGGTGTTAGTGTAAAAAAGCAAATCGAAGTGCCGTAAATCTGCAACAAAACGAAGTCGTTGTTATTCTTGTAGGGGTAGTGACAATAGATATTCGAAAAGGTGTGACATGTGTATATGTGTAAATAATTTGTTTGTAATACTTATTCAAAACGCTAAAAAGTCCATATTGTCAAAATTAAATGCAACTACTACCAAAAAGACCAGAATGGTAAACCATTTTAAAAAATTTGAATATTATAATTTAGGACTATAGTTTTTTTGTTTCTTTGTTTTTTACTGAATTAAAGATACTGTTTAATAATACTGACTAATTAAAACATCCTTATAAATAAAATAAGAATATGTCGAGCTTGACCCAACATTGTAATCTAAGGAATTGAAATATTCTCCGTACTCCGAAGGTTAAACCCAGTGTATGGTCTGTGTAGGTGATCTGTAATCGCAATTGATACCTTCGAGATGTGGTGCTGAAGATGAATGCTGCGAATACCTTGGACAGCTCATAGGACAAACGTTTCCATTCTAAACCAACTCAAGATTAAAAAAGGCTATCCACAATATGTCTGCAACGTATTTTGCAATTTTCCGGTCACGTGGTTTGCAGAGGTGATCATAGATTGGAGAGATTAATTGTTTCCGGAAACGTTGCAGGGAGAAGATCAAGAGGACGATCACCAACTAGATGGTTCGACAAAATTAAGAATTCAGCTAGAAACCCATTCTACAAAGCTCTTAGAGCAGATGAAGATAGAGACCAATGGAAAAAATTGTTACGAATATTGGGAGAAATCACGATCGTCAGTAATAAAGAAACGACAAGAGACAGATGAAATATCATACCGATGCCAATTATAGTAAATTTCCTCTTTTGAGGACAAAATGCAAACATTTGTTGGGTACATGCTTTAATCAATATGTTAGGTACTAATGCTGAATTAAAAAATAATTTTAAATAATTATGCAAGTAATAAACGTTATATTCACAGTTTCCAAATGCTATGTTTTACAAGAATCAGTCTGTATCTAATGGTCAAGAAATTTCTAATTTATTAAAAGATTTCTTTGAAAATGTTTATACCTGGCATTACTAATTTTCAGATTCCTAATATCGCCATCAATAACAATGTTGGTACAAATAATAGTATGTCTGGAATCACTCTTATTTATATTTTTGATTACATAAGTTATCTTCCAAATAAGATTACCTCTGAACCTGGTGGTACTCCCAATTTTCTTTTAAAAAACTGTGTTTTGCACGGTTACACTGTGTGTTACAATGTGTGTTTAATAGCTCATTACAGTCATCTTAATTTCCTCATTCGGAAGGAGAGTTTTGTTGTACCGATATTCAAATGTGGTCAAAAATGGCCATTAATTTCCTTGCTTGTAGTGAGGCAAGAATACATGGGAGTAAACAAACACGGCAAAAGAGCCAACAAAACAACAGCCCCAGTAGTCTGCCACATCTAGGAAAGAAAGACGAAAATAAACACCAGCGGCTCATATTAATGACATTTTTGACATACCAAAATATGGCATAATAACTGATGCTAAGACCCAATTTGCCTATAAATAATGATTATATATATATATATATATATATATATATATATATATATATATATATATATATATATATATATATATATATATATATATATATATATATATATATATATATATTTATATATATATATATATATATATATATATATATATATATATATATATATACCTGCTGGTTACGGTTCATTGATGACACCTTTGTCATTTGGCCCCATGGTAAAGACACATTAGATCTCTTAATCTGCCACCTGAATAGAGTACATCCTAGTATTCAATTCACGATGGAAGTTGAATCTGAAGCATCTTTGCAATTCCTTAATGTTCTTATTCAGAAAAACTCACCTCACAGTTTTCTTATTCGGTGTACCGGAAACCTACTCATACAAACCGTATCTTAATGCCCAGTCACATCATCACCCCGCCCAACTCAATTCAGTCAACACTCTTATTTCTCGTTCCATAAGACTTAGCGACAACAATCATAGGTCATCCGAAATCAATTCAATAAGGCAAACACTCGTACAAAACGGCTACCACAAAACCCAAATCAATAAGAGCATTCAAAAACATCTAAACCCAATTTCATCCAAAAAAGAAACCTTGTTTCTCACAACTGGTGACAACTCACTCCAAATTGTCCAATCTCGTCAGATCCGTAAAAGACCAAATCCCCAATGAAGACCATAGTGTCTACCAGATACCTCGAATCCATAACCGTATTTACGAACATTCTATATCAGTAAAACATTCCGATACTACTACTACTAGCTAGGGCTAGCCCAACATCATATTCAGACAGGCCACAAAATAGATTTCGAAAAAGCAAAAACCATCGCCCCCATCCGTTCTTTAAAATCAAGAATCATTCGTGAAGCTATCGAAATTAAAAAACGGCCTAAAAGCTTAAATACGCGCGATGACGCTAAACGACTACCGGCAACATGGCGACCCTTGCTTCAGCGACCCCCCACTCACACCGCTCAGGCTACGTCCGCTCAGACCACGTCAACGCATACCGTTCCCATAGGCAAATTGAGACCTCAGTGCCGTTTGACGGTTCTTATATTTATATAGAACACGATACTGGTATGTCATGAGTGAGGGGAGTAGGCAGATTGAGACCCCGAACTCGAATGGAACCATATCTCTCTTGATAATGGCTCCAAAATGGGTGCTGAAACGTAAAGTATTAAATTCTCAACGAAGTTTTTCCCGAGAACTTAGTAATTTTCATATATATATATATATATATATATATATATATATATATATATATATATATATATATATATATATATATATTGAGATGATGTTTTAATTGTGAATAATTTTAATGAGCAATGAGTGTTGTTTAATAATATATATATATATATATATATATATATATATATATATATATATATATAGGGTTTTTATCGCGGTTTTCAAAGAATTAGTTTGTAAGCATTTTTTGAAATTATCTTTATTATATCTATTATGAAACACACACATATATATATATATATATATATATATATATATATATATATATATATATATATATATATATCTAACATAACCAATGTAAAATTTAAAATAAACTATCTTTAAATTGAAATTCTTATGAAACTAATTAAATTATGTTAACAAAATTTTGTACCTTTCTGTCACTGAATGCCTAAATGAAACTGTTTTCCAAAATAAAGATTTTAATCACCACTCAATGTCTTCGTTCTCAGCCTCGGTTATCCTTGTTTTTGTGAAATTACTTTTTCCAATTATCAGCTTTCACCAATTTAAAATATTTTTTTCGTAATAGCATTTATATTTATTCTTCTTTTTAATATACCAATATCCAATCACCATATAACTATTATAATTTGATTTCTACTAATCTCCAATCATAATATAATTTTTAATTTCTCCAATCTCCAACCAATATTCTTCTAATATACTTTTCAATACTATCAAATTTTAATACTAAATCACTGATTATTGCATACTTTATACTTTCTTCCTAATTCTGACTGACTAATCTTGAACTTACTGAACAACTGACTTCACTAACTGTAACTAACTGTGTCTGTCTTCTTACTAACTAACTGTCTCACCTTATCCTGACTTCATAGTAACTGTCTTCCTTGAATCCAAATCACCGAGTATTTATACCTTTTCAATGTTGCAGAACCATCTGGCAAGAAATCATATTCAAATTGTTCTATTACCTACATATATGAATCTTCTCGAATAGTCTATTTCGCAAACAAGGTTATCTTCCGTGTTCTAGAGAATTCTTTTTCTATCTAGAATTTTATTGACATTTAGGCTTTTCAGATCAGAATATAAACTTATATGTAAATTAAACAGCCTAAATTAATAAACTACACTACCTTAAATCCGTAATTATATGTAAATTAAACATCTCAAACCAATAAATAACCAATAAATAACTATAATATATAATATATATATATATATATATATATATATATATATATATATATATATAAACAAGTTTTTCAAATTAAGAAAAAAAATTAGCCAAACCCACAAAATCGGTAATTCGTCTATCAAAACCTTTATTTGGCACTAATAGGAACATTACTGCAGATAATTAGTTTTCTTCTCTTCAGCTAGTGAAAGAATTACAGTCCAGAAGCCTTACCTATGTCGGAATCATGAGCAAATCAAAAATAGGAAATACCTCCAAATTTAAGGCGAACAAACAAAAACAAGTTGGTAAAGCATTATATGGATTTTCAAAACATTAAACTTTGCTTTTATTATATTCCTAAAAGAAACAAGGCTGTAATTCTCATTTTCTCGATGCGTCACTGTAGTGATACAGATGTTAAGAGTAACAAACCTGAAATCATATCATTCTATAATTGAGAGACTCATCAAAGAGTCCAATATTAGACATAAGTGGTGTCAATGAATTTGTCATGTCTAATTGTTTTAAAAATAATGAAAATACATACCGAATCAAATTCACGAAGACACTAGCGAAAAGTCTGACAGAACCTTTTATGAGGACACGATTTGAAAATCCTAGAATTAACTTAGCTATAAGAAACTCTATAAGAAAAATACTTGCACTCAAAGAACCAGTAAAATTTCCACCCGAAAAAAAATTAGAGATTTGGAAATATTGTTATTTATACTCATCTGAACTCCATTAAAATACATTTTACTTATAGTATGATTGTAGAAGGCCTATCTGTTCATCATCATCATTATCATCATCCAGCCTTCATTTATCACGTTCACTGCTGGACAAAGGCCTCCTTTAAACTCCTCCGTTCTTTGCGATTTTGTTCTCTTATTTACCAATGATGTTACCAATTTTTGGTGATACGCCTGATGTCGTCAGCCCAAAGTGTAGGTGGTCTTCCTTAACTACGTTTGTCTGCTCTTGGACGAAAATTACACATCGGAAGCCAAGAGGAGACCATGTTTATCATGTAGTACGAAAATATGCATAAAATGAGGTTTAAAATAATCGTAACGAAAATAAATGTTGTTTAAAATTAGTGTAGTTCACCTGTTGTCAGATTTTTTTTTACTGAATAAATTTGTTTATTTTTTGCATAAAAATTAATGATTAGAATTTCCTTAAACCTTATATATTTATATATTCTAAACTTCGCAAACAAGACACTTTTTTTAATTGAATAAATTGTAGTCTTGTTATAATAAGGAGAAATTTCAGTACTAATGTAAAATAAAGGTATTTTAATACCTTTTTTTGTATTTAATACTTATATACCTATGAGCGAATAAAGTTCATTAAGTTGTAACTTATTTCAGTGAAATTTTTTCAAATACCTAAATATTTTTTTAAAATAAAATAAAAAAATAAATGTAAAAAGAAGTCCCTGGGACTCCACATCACGCTCAATGTAACTGAAATTGCACTTCATTCATTACGGGTTAAACTCGTTTGGAGGCAAAAGTGATTAACTTCATATATTCTAAAAAAGTACCTCTACCAAATTAAAAATTGTCAGGTCTCTGAGTTTTTCGACAATATTGACGTAGTTTTTAATATCTGCCTTATTACATGTTTTTTTGATTACCTTGTATAATATTGTAAAAATTTTAACAGTTTATTATATCCAAATAAGACAGGATACTATTTAAGGAGAATAATCTTGCTATAAAACATTATGTAGTTCAACATGTACCTAATCTGTTTCGTGTAAGCTGTCACATTTATTTCATGGATCATAGCCTAATTCAATTGATCTCCCCTTTGAGACATCGAATTCAAACAAAAAATTACACAGAAACAATGAAAATGGAAAATTTCCCCAACATTAGTCCCAATATATTTTCAATCATCCAGGGTTCGAATCTGTTTTGCATATAACTTCAGCAATATCTGTCAAAGAGCAATCCAGAGATATCTGAGTAGGCGGGGTTCTGTTGCTAAGCAGCGTGGATGAGGGGTAGCATAAACTGACTCGGCATAGTCAGTGTCTCTAAAGCTTTCATCGCGGTTGGCGCGCAAAGCTCGTACTTTCGAATGTTTTTGGTGACGTTTCGTGTTGCTTCGATTCCATATGGAGCGAAAAATGTCCTGTAGGATTAAGGTAGGATATTGTGTTTGTTAGCGAGGTGATGGCGCGAAAAGTTTGCCAAAACTTTGTTGGGAAGTTTGTAAACAAAATGATGCTTAGTTTGATGGAAGTTTTTATATACTTTTATGAGTTTGATTCCTGTGATTGGCTTTAACTTAACGTGAAACATAATAAATATAAAAATGGCTTTGAGAAGTATTGTTCGAAACTTTATTGTTTAAGACCATCATTAATATTAACTGGTCCTATTTAAGGAAAAATATTGAAACTTAGTTCATTTTTAAACTTATTTTAATTACATATGTATGTGGTAAGCATGATTACTAGATGTAAAAAGATATTTTCCTCCCAAGATTTAAATTAAATAGAAGTTGTTAATACAATTTATTATAGTCAATAAGTCATTTTTTAAATATAACCAGAAGAAAATGGTTATATGGTCTAATTGTTAGTCGTGGGGTGCCATTTTTGCGTCGAAGTTTGGCATTCATCATAACTATTCTGAAAATGGATATGGCTGCTTTTAAAAAAAAATTTATTTATCATTTAGTTATTATCATAAGAATAGGCCAACATATTATTGTTGTTTTTTAGCACTATGGCTTTCTGATATTTTCATTTGTTTTATCAATTCTAATGGTTCATGATTACCAATTTCATTAGGTGACAAATAAAACATATTTTTTTTTCATGTCATATTATATTTTTTAAATTCTTCTAAATGTTTTATTTTTTCCATGTTCTTTAATGCATATATAAAAAACCTATACCAAGTTTAAGAAGTATTTTAAATACAATTATTTTTCTTATTATCATCATAAGCCTGCATAAGTTTTTGCCTGTGTGGATATGTCGTTTCATTCAGATCTCTCTTGTGCCCTTCTTCTCCATTGTCTTATGTTCAGTTTTCAGATCGTCTTCCACGTCAGTTATCCATCTTGTTCTGAGTCTCTCTTTCTTTTGTTTTACTGTCTGCTTTCATTGTAACGTTTTCTATGTTACTTTTTTACCTTCCTGTCTTTGGATATGCACAAGCCATGACAGTTTCTGACTTTTTGTAAATCGTACAATATCGTGCCCTTCATTAAGTTTCTTCTATGTAAGGTCTTAACCACGTAGGTTATACTATTTTGACATCCAAAATTGACTTATGATCGTGAGCTGGTTAACCTCGGTTAAAGTATCTGCTCTTTAACACCACAAGGACAATCATGGAGTTCCCTACCTGGGATAGCTCTTTTCAGAGGTAGTTTTACTAATTCATAAGACAAATAATGATAGCAAGAACAGTTACAAGGGAAATCAAAACATTTAAACATATTTACAATATTAAAATAAATAGACTTTTCTCTATATTCAGTAAGTTCTGTACAAAATGCCTAGTCCTTAGTTTGAAAGAAATACAATACAAAATCCAATACAAAAACCTTAGTAAGAAAGAAAAGAAAAAAATTTCCGAACAAAACACTTGACTTGCCCTGCTGCCTTTCTTTAATGGCTACTGGATGAAAAATTGTACATATGATACTAGGTCTTTTAGTAGATTAGTACCTGATAGACTGTACTTCACCGTTGATTTCATGAGATATTGGGTGGAATTGACCTGGTGATGAACGAGAGCTTTACCATGCTTTGAAATCGAGCCTAGTGGAATGGCAAAGCTGATCCCTTGGTAGAATGGAGCTGGTGATGGACGAGTGCTGCACCATGCTTTGGTATTAAGCCTGGTTGAATGATAAGTCTAATCGCAGTACATTTGTCTCAGTAAATGAGACCCAAGTTACTGAAAACAAAGCAACGCTTAGTTCAGAAATCCAGTTAAGTATCCAATCTCTATGAAAAGATCTAAATTTCAGAAAATAATAAATTTTCATAGAAAGTTATAGAAGTTTATTAAATTTAAAATAAAAGTAAAAAAACGATAAATAGGAAAATTTTTTTTTAAAATAAACAAAAAAAAAGGAATGGTGATTATAATATAAAAACTACAAAATTTAACAATCTGCAATATTTAAAATAATATTTAATCAAATAAAATAAATATTTTAATTGAAATATTTAAATAAAACAAAATATTTTATATAAATTTCTTAGCTACAGTAATTAATTCAATAACATCAAGCAAGCTTATTATTAAATATTAAAAATCTTACCAGTGTAAAGAAAAATATTTTAATCGAAAAGATCTTGTTGCTGGTTAGCTGGATGGTTGACGACCAAAAGTGCCTGTTCTCTTCAGAACGAAATATTTAAGTAAAATATAAAATAAAATAAGTAAAATGTAAAATGAAATATTTTAAATAATTTTCAGGAAGTAGGGATAGTGATAAGAAAATTAATTGATGTATGTCTAATGAAATTTTGAAATAACAGCGGCATCGAAAAGTTAGTAGACAATACAAAAATTAAAAAGTAGAACTTAAGCGCCAATTATTTTGGGATTTAGGCTAAAAATAAATCAATAAATAAAAATAAAGGGTCGGTATGTTAATAGAAATTATTTAAAAAGAGAAACAGGGAATAATTAATGGGAAATTAGGAAAATTAAAAAAAAAAGCTGATACGTTATATAGAACGTAACATCAGCTTCCCCAAGTGTCGTCTTTCTCTTCTACCGCACAATATAATTTTATTATTATCTTTCTTCCGAGTATCTAGAGTTTCTCTTTATCTTTTTTATCATTAACCAGGTCTCGCATATCTAGGTTACTGTTAGTCTAATTAAAGTGCTATAAATTTTGGTCCTTTTGTCTAATAATTACACTGTCTTATCATATTCATCCTGCTTTCTGTGTCCAAAGTTGAACATAGGCCTCCCTTAATTTCTTTTAGTTCTGTCTGTCTTGATCTTCCTGCAGCCAATTCCCAGCGATTCTTTTCACGTCGCCTGTGTATCGTTTAGGTGGTATACCTCTACTTCTTCTGTCAGCTCGTGGTCTCCACACTGTTATTTTTTGGTTCCACCGCCCGGTGGTATGTTGATGGTTATGTTTATGATGATACGATGGTTTTCCAAATATCTTTGTATCTTTATTATCTAACAAAAATACTGGTATTACTGCATAATCTATGTAAAATATTACATAACGTTTTTAATAATCACAACAAAAACAAGATGAAACTTACAAATATGAAATGAGTTGCTCAAAAGCACAATGGTCTAAGTATAAAATTGATGTTTTGAGATATTGGCAACTAAAGAATTGAGCTAAAAGCTTAAGCTTACAAACATTCCTGAAACCGTATACATTATATGAGTCTAATGAGCAAAAGATTAACAAAAAAATCTTTTCTTATATAAACAAAGTCAGTTGTCACTATGTCAAGTATTAAGCTTGTATGAAAAAACATAAAACTTTTACTTGGGTTACCTATTCATCTGTTTCTGATCTAATATTATTATCTATTGTCTCCACGTTTGTCTTCAGGTCTCTGTAGAATTTATGATAGACAGGCAGAATGTAAGGAAGAAGACTCTGAAGGACTTTAAATTTTAGTTGCTCTGTGGGTCTTTCAGCAAGATAGAAGATGTCCAAGTAGAAATCTACTTTTTTTATTTGACAGATATCTGTACTTCTACGTTGAAAATTAGCCACTGTATTTTAAATCATTTGACTTTTTTATCTTGCTCCCATTTTTTCCGGTTAATCGTCTGACAAATAAATGTCTTTAAAATATCGTTTTTTTTTTTTTCGATCACTAAAAAGTCTCTGTCAAATGGCGAATAGGAGTGACCGGAAACTAGAAACTTTTGATGTATGCCATTGGGACTAAAATTATTGGCGAAAGTCATGTGTGTGCAAATAGATACCAGTGGAACATTTCGATTCTGACCTATACGAAATCGCTGTACGATCGCTGTACAAGATCAAAACCGGTGTATTAACATACGTTTTTACGTAGTGTAGAATGCAAGAACCAATTTTTTGTAGGCCACGTGAGGCTATGCCTTCATGCTATACATACATGTGTGTCTGACCTGTCATTATATTGTGAATTCCAGAAAAAATGCGTCCACAGCTGTCTCCTGTAATAAGCCACTTCCGTAGAAGTACTAGGAGTAGCTGAAAGTGTTATCGAATCAAATGTTATTACTGTTGTGGTAACTTTATACTTGACTGCATCTTCCTTCATTCCACATTCTTCTTCTGCCTTTCTTAGGTGTAACTCTTTTCCTGTTTCCATTTTACTATTTTCTCCACTTACTTTATATATATATATATATATATATATATATATATATATATATATATATATATATATATATATATATATATATATATTGTGACGATTGGGGTTTATAGAAAATAATTTATAAGTTATATACTACATAATATTAGATATTTGGTTGTTTTAAATAAGTTATATACTAGAGAATTTATTAAAAATTATTTATGTGAGGGTATTTTTAAGAAATTATCATATAATAATTGTAAAAAGTTATATTTTAATGTTGTAAATAGATTTAAGTGAGCCATGTGCATAGGCAATCAAAAATACTCTCGAAGTGACAAATAGAAATTAGGAATTATAAGGAATATAAAGTGGGGTTATAATAATATATTGTTTGAAATGTGTATTTTATTAAATTAGAGTGTTAGTTACTAATTTGAATGTTTATTCTGATCTGAAAAGCCTAAATGTCAACAAAATTATCAATGGAACATTAACGAATTCTCCAGAGTGCAGAGTGTGACCATTGTTTACGGTCGAACATTCTGGAATAATGATTATGTCGGTGGATGGAACAGATATTTTTTTCGAGAACATCCATATCGAAGAAATAGAACGGGATGGAACATGATCTCTTACCAGATGGTTCTAGAATATCCAAAAAAGATATAAATACCCGTGATTTGGATTCAAGATGGCAGTTTTTAAGTTTTTTAGTCAGAAGTCAGGCCAGTTTATTATGAAAGTTAGTAGAAGATAGACACAATTAGTTAGTGAAGTCAATTGTTCACAGTTTTAGTAAGTCAGTCAAGCAGTTTAGTAAGAAATATGAAAGTTAGTTGGAGATAGTCCAATTGTTTAATATAGTGAGTTAAATGAAGATTAAAAATTATGCATATATTTAATGCATATTTATAATTATACACAAATAATTATTGAAGATTATAAAAGTATATTAGAAGAATATTGGATGGACATTGGAAGGAATTAAAATTATATTATGATTGGAGATTAGTATAAATCAACTTATAATAATTGGATATTGGTATATTGAAAAGAAGAATAAATATAAATGGTGTTTGCTGGTGGTATATAAATGCTGGTGAAGAAAACTATATCTTAAATTGGTAGAAGCTGATAATTGGAAAAAGTAATTTCACAAAAACAAGGATAACCGAAGTACGAAGACATTCAGTGGTGATTAGAATCTATATAGTGGAAAACAGTTCATTTAGGCATTCAGTGAAAGAAAGGTACAAAATTTTGTTAATATAATTTAGTTAATGTCATAACAATTTCAATTTTGAAGATAGTTTGTTTAAATTTTACATTGTCTATAGAATTTAATTAGTTTTATAAGAGTATCAATTTAAAGATAGTTTATTTTAAATATACATTGGCTAGGTTAGATATATATGTGTGTTCCATAATAGTTATAATAAAGATAATTTAAAAAAGTACTTACAAACTAATTCTTTGAGAACCGCGATAAAAACCGTATATTATTAAAAATACTCATTGCTCATCATTCAAACAAAAAACACATCATAACAATTTGGCGCCCAACGTGGGGCTCTCTATTTAAAAGAATTAGTTTGGGAAGATAAGTGCTCTCATATAATTAAATTAATTATCAGTAGAAAGAAAAAGTATAGATTTTAATTTTAATTATATTTGAACAAGTAAAGTCTCAAAATGTCTCAAGGAAAGAAAGGTACAAGAAGCAAAAAGAATGAAGAAGATGTGGAAGTAGAAACACAAATTATACAAGAGGAGAGTTTAGTTCAAGTTCCACAAGATACTGCAGAAATGAATCCAGAAAGAGAGGAAAATGTCAATATGGCAGCTTTGATGTCATTAATGATGCAGATGAACAAGACAATAGAAGAGAATTCAAAAGAAGTCAAAGAAGACATGAAAAAAATGGAACAGAAAATGGAAGAGAATACGAAGAAAATGGAAGAGAATACGAAAAAAATGGAAGAGAACACGAAAAAAATGGAAGAGAATTATAGAAAATTAGAAAAGAAAATAGAAGATAATAATAATAAAATTGTAAAGCAAATAGAAATGGATAAAAAACTTGAAGCTGAAGAAAAAAAAGTAGCAAATGAAATAAAAATTATACGGATTGACTACAAGAAAAGGATAGAAAATGAGAGGACAGAAGTAAAGAGGATTATTCAAGATAATAAGATAGATATAGAACAGAAAATAGAGTTACAGAAATGTAACTTAGAAGTAAAAATTAACGGAGACAGGAGAAACACAGAAGAAAAATTAGACGATATACAACAAAATATCCAAATAAATAGTAATCAAATAAGAAATGTGGAACAGAGAATAGATGATATTTCACAAATGAGAGACATAGGGAGACCTTACTTAAATTTAACAAATGAGACTGGGATTAAATTCTCTGGTAATATAAAAAATTTGCATCCTAGAGTATACATAAATAGTTTAAAACATAAATTAAGATTGGTGAATAATATTAATGATATTAAAGATTATATTAGAGTGACATTAAATGACAATGCAGCAACTTGGTTTGCTAGTATTGAGAATGATTTAGATAATTTTCAAACATTTGAAAATAAATTTTTAAATTATTATTGGGGTGAATTAGAGCAAGCCAAGTTTAGAGAAATTCTATATTTTGGAAAGTATAATCAAAATTTAAAATCAAATATGGTAGATTATGCATTGAAATTGATAACAGTTGCAAAATATTTAGAACCACCACTTAGAGAGGATGAAACAGTCTTAAATGTATCTAGACATTTTGATGCTGATGTTGTGCAAACCGTAACTGTACAAAATATTCAAACAATAGATAGTTTTATTAATTTTATTCAAAGAATACAAAGAGGCAAGATGACAAGTAATAATAACAACAGAAAAAACAACAATAACTTTCAATATAATAAAAATGATAATCAACAATATAGATAATCATATAACAATAATACTAGGTATGGTGATAGTTTACAAAATTTTAATAATACTAACAGTAATCCAAATAGACAGAACTTTAATAATAATACTAGTTATAATAGACAAAATTTTAATAATAATACTAATTATAATAGACAACATTTTAATAACAGTACTAATAATAATAGACAAGATTTTAACAATAGAAGAAATACAGAGCGACCTAACTATAACAGACAGGTAAATTGTGTTCGAAGGAATAGAAGCTGCGAAGACAGGGAACGAAATAGTACAAGGCAAGAAAATGTGAGTAGAAGTCATAGTGGGGAAAGACATAGGACATCAGATCCAATTGGTCAGATACAATCTGACAATTCTAATAATCAAAATTTTGTGCAGTAAACTTTCTGAATTACAAGTTAGGCCATTGCTATTATGAAAAACCTTCTGAATTTATTTCTTTAGATGAAGAGAAAATTATTGAATCTATTAATTTAATTTATATAAATGCTTTGGCCAAAAATAAAATGATTAAGATTATGATAGATACTGGTTCAGAAAGTACTTTAGTCTCGGAGAATTTTATTTTTAATACATTAAAATTATCAGATATAATAAAGATTCCAAAAATTAATATTGTTGGTGCAAATAATAAGAAGTTGGGTGAAATTGATAAACTAGCCAATTTTAAAATTAATATTCTTAATAAAGAAATTAATATGCAAGGATTTATTGTCAAGGATTTATGTGTTGATATATTAATGGGAAATGATGAATTGGAAAAGAAGAAAGTAAAGATAGATTTTGAAAAAAAAATGGTAACTTTGGAAGGGCAAATAATTAAATTTATGCAGAAAGATGAGGTGGAAGAAGGAATAAGAGTTGATAGGATATTATTAAAAGAAAATAGTGATGTTTATGAAGAAGAAATGTATTTTGATGATAGGGATATGTCCCAAAAGAATGTAAAGAATAATTATTGTAGTGAATATTTAAGGAATGGAAATTTTAAGCAGATGGATGCCTACGAGGCGGAGTGCGTAAAATTGGAAGCAAGGAATAATGAGTACATAATGAAGAATAATGTTATTTGTAAAGAAGAAGATATGATGAAAGTTTTAAATTGCCCTGAAGAATATAAATCAATAGTCATTTCCATATTGCAGCAACACAAGGGACTTGTCAATAAAGAAAATAGAATTGCACATAATTATATCCATAGTATAAGAGTTAAGGAGGAAAAAGATTTTAAAACAAAATCATACCCAATACCATATAAATACAGAGAAGAAGTAAACAAAACAATTAATAATATGTTAGAAGATGGGATCATTGAGAAGGCAGACACACGTTTTATTAACCCCATAGTAGTAGTACGAAAAAGATCAGGTGAAATCAGGTTATGTTTGGATGCAAGGAATATTAACAAGATTACTGAAAAGCAATTTGAAGCACCAATGAGTATAGATGGAATATTAGGAAGAATTACAGGAATGTCATTTTTCACTAAAATCGATTTACAGCATAGTTTCTGGTTAATACCTCTAGAAAGAAAAAGTAGACAGTATACAGGATTTCAGATAGATGGAGTAGTATATCAATTCAAAGTAGTACCATTTGGACTTCAATCATCTTGCAGTGCTCTATGTAGATGTCTTCATGATATTTTGGATCAATATGAACATTTTGTAATTCACTACATTGATGATATATTAATTTTTTCTAAAACGGCTGAAGATCATGAGAAACACCTAAAAACTATAATAAATAGATTAGACAAAGTTGGACTAAAAATAAATCAAGAAAAATGTACATTTTTTCAAAAAGAAGTCATATATCTAGGTTATAAACTTAACACTAAGGGAATCGAAATGGATCCAGAACGGACACAAGTCATTCAGGAATATAAAACACCACACAATTTAAGAACTTTAAGAGGATTTATTGGAATAATTAATTACTATAAAAGGATGATACCAGATCTAAGTATAAAAGAAATTCCATTACTTGAACTACTGAGAAAAGGTGTAAAATGGAGATGGGATCAGAGAAGAGAACTAGCATTCCAAGAAATTAAAAACATTTTTCTGTCAAATTTGAAAATATACTATCCTGACTACACACAGCCATTCATATTAAGAACAGATGCATCAATAGAGAGATTATCAGGGGTATTATTACAAATACATGATGGGGTCGAATACCCAATACAATTCATTTCAAGAATTACAAAGCCACATGAAAAGGGTTACTCAGTTTCAGAATTAGAACTAGCAAGTATAATACACTGTGTCACAAAATTAAGATTTTATTTGTTGGGTAATGAATTTACAATAGAAACAGATCACCAAGCTTTAACGTCTATATTAAATAACAAATATGGAAACAATACATCGGTGGAGTCTAATACTTAGTGAATACTGCTTTGAAATCAAATACATTTCTGGAAAATCCAATATAGTGGCAGATGCTTTATCAAGGTTAGAAAATACATCACAAAAAGGGCAGCGAACAATAAAAATTGGATTAAATCAATTAGTAGAAAGTACTGGATTATATTCTAAAGAAGAAATTATAAGAGATCAGATCAATTTGAGTGAAAAACAAAAAGTCCTTAGGAAAGATGGAGTATATTATAAAATAATAAATGGCATAGAAGTATATGTAATAACTAGAACTTTAGCAAAGAAAATATTGAAAAATTTACATAACAATTATATGCATATTGGTTCAAGAAAGCTATGGATGCTATTTAGGGACAATTATTTTGCAAAGAATGACATAAGTATAGCAAAAGAAATTACTACCCAATGCCCAATATGTCAACTAAACAAAGAAAAGAATTTCAAAAACCAGAACACATATAAATCTAATGTTGTATATGAAAAACTAAATACAGTTTCCATGGATTTTATTTCAAATTTAGTTCTCAGTCCAACAAGAAAAAAGCGTATACTAGTGATAGTTGATTTATATACAAAATTTATTAAACTATATCCCTGCTCTAGAACAAATGTTAAAACATTAAAATTATATATTAATCAATTTTTCGAAGAAATAGGACCATTTAGAAATTGCATAATAGATAATGCTACATATTTTAACAACCAAAAATTTCGGACATTTTGTGAGAAAAAGGGAATCAACATTCATTTTACAAGTATCAGACATCCTCAGGCAAATCCTGCAGAAAGATATATTAAAGAAGTTATAAAATATTTAAGGATACTGTGCCAAAATCAACACGAAACTTGGCAGCAACATATAACACAAGTAGAGTATTTTTTAAATAATACACATAATTTGAATACAGAGGAAGTACCAGAATATTTAATGTTTGGCCATATAGGAAACAGAAAGTGGATTAGTGAATATAATCAGGATATGTTAGAACAAGTAATGCAGAAAGTGAATAACCGAATTAGGAGGAAAGCTGAAAAATATATCAGAAGACAAAATCGAAATATAAAGAAACCAATCACATTTCAAAAAGGAGACCTAGTGTTAATTCGTTCACTTAGAAAAAGTAATGTTAAAGAAAACCGTTGTAAGAAATTACAACCAATGTTTGAAGGTCCATATACAATTGAAAATCAGAATGGACTAAATAGTTATGTGTTAATAGATGCAGAGAACAGACTAAGAGGCATATTTCATATCAACGACATTTTTCAATATCATGAAGAGATTGAATAATGATTTATATACCTTTTAACACAAATATAATAACACTAATAACTTACTGATATATCCATTTTATTCAATAGACTTGATTTGTTAAATGGTAGATGGTAGATTTCATTATTTTGAATCAATTTGACATCATACTTGTTGAATTTTGTATATATGGAAATTAGTTTGTACCCTAAAAATCATAATTTGGGGTTAGACACAAAATTGATACTATAATTGCTATAAAAATGTCTTTCTAATATAATAAAGTAAAAAAAAAACTTACCAATTTATATTGATGAAAGTTATTTTGAATGGAAATAATTCCTAGATTTTGTCTATAAACAAACAGAACACCATATCGATTATATTTTTAATTAAGGTTATATTTTATTCTCTGATATCGCATCCATTGCCCCATTTGACATGACAGTTTGACCATAGAATAGCCGAACTGTGCTCCGTTGTTCTCTGCTTTGACATAGACAGCGAACAGGGATGTATTTAACACATTTTAAATAATAAAAAAAAAAAATTGAATTATTAATTTATTAAATTTAATAAGGTATGAGAAAATTAATATTTAAAAAAATAATAAGTAAATTATTTATTTTAAATATTATTTTTGGGGTATTGTGACGATTGGGGTTTATAGAAAATAATTTATAAGTTATATACTACATAATATTAGATATTTGGTTGTTTTAAATAAGTTATATACTAGAGAATTTAATAAAAATTATTTATGTGAGGGTATTTTTAAGAAATTATCATATAATAATTGTAAAAAGTTGTATTTTAATGTTGTAAATAGATTTAAGTGAGCCATGTGCATAGGCAACCAAAAATACTCTCGAAGTGACAGATAGAAATTAGGAATTATAAGGAATATAAAGTGGGGTTATAATAATATATTGTTTGAAATGTGTATTTTATTAAATTAGAGTGTTAGTTACTAATTTGAATGTTTATTCTGATCTGAAAAGCCTAAATGTCAACAAAATTATCAATGGAACATTAACGAATTCTCCAGAGTGCAGAGTGTGACCATTGTTTACGGTCGAACATTCTGGAATAATGATTATGTCGGTGGATGGAACAGATATTTTTTTCGAGAACATCCATATCGAAGAAATAGAACAGGATGGAACATGATCTCTTACCAGATGGTTCTAGAATATCCAAAAAAGATATAAATACCCGTGATTTGGATTCAAGATGGCAGTTTTTAAGTTTTTTAGTCAGAAGTCAGGCCAGTTTATTATGAAAGTTAGTAGAAGATAGACACAATTAGTTAGTGAAGTCAATTGTTCACAGTTTTAGTAAGTCAGTCAAGCAGTTTAGTAAGAAATATGAAAGTTAGTTGGAGATAGTCCAATTGTTTAATATAGTGAGTTAAATGAAGATTAAAAATTATGCATATATTTAATGCATATTTATAATTATACACAAATAATTATTGAAGATTATAAAAGTATATTAGAAGAATATTGGATGGACATTGGAAGGAATTAAAATTATATTATGATTGGAGATTAGTATAAATCAACTTATAATAATTGGATATTGGTATATTGAAAAGAAGAATAAATATAAATGGTGTTTGCTGGTGGTATATAAATGCTGGTGAAGAAAACTATATCTTAAATTGGTAGAAGCTGATAATTGGAAAAAGTAATTTCACAAAAACAAGGATAACCGAAGTACGAAGACATTCAGTGGTGATTAGAATCTATATAGTGGAAAACAGTTCATTTAGGCATTCAGTGAAAGAAAGGTACAAAATTTTGTTAATATAATTTAGTTAATGTCATAACAATTTCAATTTTGAAGATAGTTTGTTTAAATTTTACATTGTCTATAGAATTTAATTAGTTTTATAAGAGTATCAATTTAAAGATAGTTTATTTTAAATTTACATTGGCTAGGTTAGATATATATGTGTGTTCCATAATAGTTATAATAAAGATAATTTAAAAAAGTACTTACAAACTAATTCTTTGAGAACCGCGATAAAAACCCTATATTATTAAAAATACTCATTGCTCATCATTCAAACAAAATACACATCAATATATATATATATATATATATATATATATATATATATATATATATATATATATATATATATATATATATATATCAATATATATATATATATATATATAGCTTTTTATTTTTATATTATATGCTTCACATCGTTTGCAATTGTCGGTAAGAGGATAACGGAAATGAAGATAAAAATCTTTATTAAATATTTTCAAACAGACGAATTTGAATATCTTCACTTCTGGTTCTTCACTCTGCACATATAAATCAAAAAGTTTTGAGATATTTAAATCAGGTGACAGATACTCTTGATTAGAATTTTTGTTGCGACTATAGTGATATGTATATTTGGCAAATTTGTTAATGAAAGCTTTTATATTTTGAATATCCGTTTCCCTTGTCTTATTCTTAGATAGGTACTCGCCTCTTTTATCTAGTGGAGGGGTGATTAATTCGCCACCTCTTGATTTGTTTATTTAAGCTTTGGTGAGCCTTTCATTCGAAACTTATATAGCGTTTTTGAAAAATTTCGAACAGTTACCATATCACCTGATTTTTTCAGTAATGTGTAAATTTGTGTCTTAGAACGTTTATTATAATTTTATACCCTATGTCGTCCTTTATTAACAACATTTACTTGTATATTAATGTAAACAGTATGTAAATTAAAATCGGATAAATTATAGAAACATCAGAATATATTTTTTCTTTCTTCAAGAGATAACAACAAATGACACTTTCGTGGACAGCTACTAACTACATGAAAAAATTGTTTCTCAGACACACCTCTACCAGAGAATTCAAACATGATTTTCCTGGACTTCTTTCCAACTTAGACTTAGATATTTTCCAAACTGATCTATTTTTCTTACGTTTTTTACCCCTACTTGATCCAGGTTCCACAATTCCATCTTCTTTAAGCTTTTCCTAGTTGTAAAAGACTTATCATCAGATGGTGGATGAAAGTCAGAGCCAGAATATACTCGTATTTCAAATTCGCTGGGGTCACGAGTACTAGATGTATCCAATAACGGCATTTGTTGGTTGAGCCACTTTGAAATAAAAGATATGATAAAATACCACCTACTATACTACCTATCTAAATTATACAAAAAAATCAGTTTGGCCAGTCTGCTTCTGAGCGACCTCAAATCAACTAAAATAATTTTAAATTACTAACGGCTGTCAAATGTTTTGCTTTGTCATTTAGCAGTTGTACCAACTTTCATATGTAATTATATTTGCTTCAGCAAGCAAAAATATAAATAACATTGCCAACATTGTCAGGCTGTTTAATCGGACAAACTACAAAAATAATATTATCTTTTAACTTCTAACGGTTGGTTTAGATATTATAATCAACAAATACATAGTAAGTATCTAAGTATTAGTGTTATGTGTATGTTTCCAAATATATTAATTTAATCCGATTTCGGTAAAATTAAACAAATAATTTACCCAAACTGCTGACAAAGTGGTAGTTGAAATTGCAGATCATCGTGTGCTTTTTATCTTGTACAAATACCAATAAAACGTAGTTAAAATGGCTCGTCATCAAAAAGCGGGACACTCTACATTAAAATTTCTGTTTATAGTTTGTCGATTCCCTATATCTGTATCCAACACGATGCTGGGGATGTTTCGGTAATAATTTTTGAGTAAATTGGATTTTATAATACCGCCATGTGGACGCGGACAGTAAACGAGATTTATTATTTTGCTTTTTATGTTTCTGTACTAAATTGCAAACTAATTCAAATAATAATTTAAGTGGAAGATGATACAGTGTTATTTTTTTTAATAAATGTTTATTTTGCGTAAATATTTTTAATAGAGAATGTTGTTCTTCTTCGTTCTGTTCAGCCATGTGCTCGTAAGTCATGTTTTTTCTTATTTAATAACATCGAAGTTTTTACAATTATTTTCAAGAGCTAAAATAAAAAGATAAAAAAACTGACAGAGTGAAACGAATAATTGTAAAAAAAATAGTAACTCACCGAGTAAAATGAGGTTTGTTAACAAAATTTTGCTCCTAAAAATATTTAAAAAAACGTTATTATAAAAAATCCTATGTCGAATAAATGTTTTTATTTTCTTTTATATAGGCAATCTTGAAAAAAATGTGAAAAAAAATTAATTTTGATAAATTATAAACAAATTAGAATAGCAACCAATAGAAATTTAAAAATAACCCCTTAATGTCATAAATGTCAACTTCTAGTTTGTATTTTAATTTATTTCGACAATTATATTAACGTGATAATTTTTCGACTGTTCTAACAACCATTCAAATTTCGTCATTTTGTGTCATGTGGAACAATTTCACCCAATCATGTCAACATTAGACTGATAATTGCATTCAGTGCAATTTTCAATCCCTATGACAACACGATCGAGTTTGACAACTTCATCCAAAAAAATTTCAAAATGTCACGTTTCGGCAATGAGAATGTTCAAAGTATAAATGCGCTAATCAAAGAAAAAATTCCCAGAAATACAACCTACAGTCACAAATATATTTGGGGAATATTCATGGAATTTTGCTGCGGACGAGAATATGAGTTGAATGAACATAGAAGCTTAGAAGAATTGGCGTTGATACTAAAAGATTGGGCCGTCAATATGAGAAAGAAAAACGGGGACGAATTCAAAGAGGCAACGGTGAAGACAATGTGGAACGTTTCGTGCAAACTATTGCAAGAAAAGTACTATAATGACTATAATATTATGATTGACCCGTTTAACAATATAGTGTTTAAACCAGCCCGAGATGCCCCCGATGCAATCAGGAAGAAACTACAAGCAGATCCATGTAAACGTAAGGCCAGTTCAGTTTCGTTAAATTGGTCTAAAATTAACAAAATAATATTGCTTTGGGATGAAGATACCCCTGAAGGTCTTATGCGTAAATTTTACCATATTGCTGCTGTAGAATTAGCGTGGCGAGGAAGAGAGGCAGTTGCTTGTCTGGTGGATTTTTTTCAAATCGAGAAAAATAACGATGATACCCCAACAAATCGCATTGAATAGAATCCGGTATTCAGTAAAACGTGCCAAGGTGGTTCTAAAAGCTGTGCAAGTAGTAAATGGTTGGTTATCAATAGTCAGAGACAAAGATGCCCTGCACGTCTTTTTCATAAACTGATATTAAAACGAGGCGACAATATTACCTCACCACGACTGTTCTTAAAACCAAATCGACACTGGAAAAATGAAACTGATAAATGGTACGATAATGTAGCTGTTGGAAAAAATACAATGAATGGATGGACTAAATCTTCTGCTGAAGCAATTGGCTTGAATGTAAAGGAGAAAAAGATAACAAATCACTCGAATAGATCAACTGCTGTGAGCGAATTAGCAAAAAGTGGTGTAGAAGAACAACAATTACTAAAAATGACTGGTCTTGGCAATCAGAATTCTATAAAACTATACTTGAATCTCGATCAAGAACACCACAACAAGATTATAAATATTATGCGTGGTAATAGATCTTCTATAGTAGAGAACAGCAACAAATCTAATGTTAACTTAAATTTTAATAATTGTACTTTCACTAACTGTACTTTTAATAAATAAATGTTTCGTTATGTTGAGTTATGATTTTTTTTTTCGAAAAATTATCCGCCGAATATCCCTCGGACATTGATGAATGCCTCATAATTTCATGACAAATTTCTCAAGCTCAATGCTTGGTAACAGCACTCAGCCTTCGGCTTCGTGCTGTTACCAAGGAACGAGCTTTCGATTGTCATGAAATTATCTCGTCTGTTATCAATGTCCTAGGGATATTACTACTGAAAATTTTGTTAAAAGTTTTCTCTTAATTAATAAGACAAAAGAAGATTTATTTATTAGTCACACATTCCTAAAAAAATGTAACAAGTATATGGAAAATTAAGTTAAAAATGTGATATTTTGTTGGTTTTATGAATGAATTTTAAAGAAATAATATAGTTATAAATTTTACTTAGATTTTGAATTTCTGATCAATTGTTTAAGATATTTTCTTTATTTATCTTCTGCTAATATACACCATTTCTAAAAAGATTCTTTTGAATTTATTACATTCAATACACAAAATTTTAATGTTCTCAAAATCCATAATACGGTCTTTATCTACTACATTTGTTTTTTCTAATTTATCTATAGGATATTTAGTTCTAGAATATAAAGATGAAATAAATAGTTTTAATGTTTTTTGTGCTATTTTTCCGGATATATTACAAACTGGACATAGACGTTAATGATAAACAATTTGTACGACATGAACAATTAATGACTGTCCTGAAATCAAAGAAGATTAACTACAAAGACCTCAGTATCATATCTAATTCGCACTATAGACAGCGATCAAAAGTACGTGGTAACGAACAGCTGTCAGAAAAAATTGAAATTAGACGTGGAGTGAGACAGGGATGCGTATTGTCGCCAATTCGTTTTAATGCCTTCTCCGAAAAGATCCTGAAAAAAGCTCTTGAGGGTAAAACAGCTGGAATAAAGGTTAATGGACTTTCCATTAACAACATTAGATATGCGGACGACACTGTGATCTTAGCCGAAAATATTGAAGATTTTCAAAGACTGGTAACCAGAAACCCGGAGTATGTAAAAAAGTACGGTCTAACAATAAACGTCAAGAAGACGAAATTTATAAGAATATCGAAAAGTCAAAGAAATAACGAGAATCCTCTAATAAACGGAACCAACGTCGAACAAGTGGACAAATATGCATATCTGGGAACAATGATTAACTCCACAGAAAATTACATTTAGGAGATCAAAATCAGAATAGAACAGGCTAGAGCAAATTTCAACAAAATAAGAAGAGTGCTACGTATAAGCGATTATTAATTAATTATAATATTAAAATTGGAATTAAGAGTTAGGTTGGCGAGGTGCTATGTTTTTTCGACTTTGTTTCATGAAATAGAATTTTGGACCTTGAATGCGACATTGTGACACAATGAAAAAACTGGAATCATTTGAGCTGTGGGTGTATAGAAGAATTCTAAAAATATCGTGGACAGAACACGTCACAAACCAAGAGGTTATGAGAAGGATGAATAAAGAAATAGAAATTTTAAATACAACTAAATCAAGAAAATTGGAATATCTCTGACATATTATACGTAGAGAGAAATACACCTTGCTTCAACTGATTATGAAGGGAAAGATCCAAGGAAAGAGAAGCACAGGGAGGCGTAGAATGTCATGGTGCAGAACCTGAGAAAGTGGTATGGATGTATATCAAATGAACTTTTCAGAGCAGCAATCTCAAAAGTCCGAATAGCTATAGTCGTTCTTACAATTCTTTTATCAAGAAATGGTAAAGAATCTTCCACCTCTTCCTCAACTGTGAGTTTTATATAAATTTTGTGTTTAGGAAGTGTCAAAACTAAATTATCTATTTACATTTTAATAAAATAAATGATAAAAGTGCAATTGTTGATACAATAATTGATAACATCATCCATAAAATAGCTACTTAGAATTGGTGAAAGACCAGATCAAATAGAGCAACCGAAAATTTGTTTATGTAAGACACCATTAAATATAAAACTATTAGAATCAAAAACAAAAGATGATAAATCTTTTGAAATGTAATAAGTCAATACTAGTATGTTGTAAAATCTCATTCTAATGTTTTTAACACTACTTATGATTAAATCTAAAGGTAAATTAGTAAAAAGAGATGTTACATCAAAACTAACCAAAACATAGTTTTGTGGTAATTGAAAATTGTTGATGAAAGAACTAAAGTCAAATAAATCTTTAATGTAAAAATTGTTGTTTAAATTATAAGCATTAGTTAAGACGTCAGTGAGGAGTTGTGCTATTGATCCATTAGGAGGGCATACAGATAAAACTATTATTCTCATAGACAAAGTTGGTTTATGTATTTTAAGTAGAGCATAAAAACGTGTAGCAATAGAATTATATATTTCGAGCTCTCTTACTTTTATATTAACTTTTCATTTATTTAATTA
The DNA here is from genome assembly GCF_040954645.1 of Diabrotica undecimpunctata. Classification (NCBI taxonomy): domain Eukaryota; kingdom Metazoa; phylum Arthropoda; class Insecta; order Coleoptera; family Chrysomelidae; genus Diabrotica; species Diabrotica undecimpunctata. The sequence continues at coordinate 117,814,821 of NC_092809.1, forward strand.
CTTTAATTAATTATTTAATTAATTATCTAAGTATCGCAAACCATACATAATATATATATATATATATATATATATATATATATATATATATATATATATATATATATATATATATATAGGTATATATATATTATATATATACATATATATATATATATATATATATATATATATATATATATATATAAAATAAGAAATAAAATTTCTTACCCAATCGTACCATTATTCGTATTTCTTTATTTATAGTTGCCAAAGTCCGTTTATTTGCGCCCACTAAATTTACCCTGGGAATTTTGTAAATTAAATTTGTTAAATTAACCTCTTCTATTCATTTTCTGTTGATCAATGTAATTTCCGAGCCGGTATCTATCATAAATTTAATCGGTTTCCCGTTGATAAAGCCATCTACAAACTTTAAATTTATTCCATTTCTTTTATCATTATTTCCTGCCAATTTAATAAATTCCTTCGGGTGACAAAAAATTCCTGTTTGTTTTTTTGTATCTAGTGAGCGCCTTCGTGAAAAGACGCTTGCTGTTTTTTTGTGCTCTTTCTTCCGTCGCTCTGTCTTTCGTCCTCTTTTCTCGATATCTATAATCGTTCCATTGCCGATTTCTTTGTTCATAATTTCCTCTTTCGTTGTGTCTATTTTGGTTTTCCCTTCTGGGAATAAATTCTCTTTTTGTATAATCGCTCTAAAGTTTTGTCCTCTATCTCTATAGTCTTTATTTTCGCGTTGTCTCTAATTTTCTTGCGATCTCCTTATTTTTCTTTCTCTCATTTTTGCTTCTCGTATTTGTAGGAATTGGCATAATGGTATCTTCAAAAAGTCTGGTTATCTGTTCTACTAGCTGTTCAAAAGAATAGTTGTATTGCAGGTGTTTTGCATTGTTGTGTAATTATTGTAGTGCGTATGTTTTTTCTGAAATACCTATTCTATCATGGTATCTCCCATTTTGCAACTCTTTGTTTATATCTATCTGTTGTATTTTCCCCCAGAAAAAACTCAAAAGCTTTTGTTCGAATTTATGCCAATTGTCAAATTCTTATTCTTTGCTGTCAAACCATAAATTTGCTTCATCTTTAAGATGGTTCCTTATCGTTTCCTTTGCTGTTTCGAAGTTACCGATATATTGTATCTTCTTTTTTAAATTATTTATGAATATTACTGGGTGTAACTTTTGTTACGTCCCCTCCAAACTGTATTTTTATATCACCGGCACTTTGGATGAGTATTTCTCTCCTGTCTCCCGTTTCTCGTTGCTTTCTGATATCATCAATTAGTTTTTCATTATTTCGGATCTTTCTTCTATCTCTTTCTCGTCTTCTTGAAAAGCATTTTCAAATTTTGTTTTTAATTTATTTTCTAAATTTTCTAATTTCTTTATTTGAATTTTGATTTCTTTAATCTCTATCTCTTGTTTCTCGCTTTTTTCTAAAATCTCCTGTACTATTCCCTTCTTAATACTCTCTATCTTTCTGTTGTTTTCTTCTAAGGCTTGTTATGTCTCTTTTTGATTTTCTTTCATTATTCTGTTATTTTCTTGCTGATTTTTATCCATTTTTCTGTTATTTTCTTGCTGATTTTCATCCATTTTCTGCATCATTTGTAACAATTTTTCCATACCTGATAGGTCCTGTTTTTCCATTTCCATGATTTTTGTTGTTAAATTTTCTTTTTTTTATCCCCGCCTGATAAGAAATTCGAAAATACTTTGTATGCTACAAAGACGAAAATTTTTCTCTCCCCAAATACAATAAATTTATCACAATTTCTTTTTTAATTTTCAAAATTCAAATCAATCAAAAATAAAATAAACATGTAAAAATTGTACCTAGAGATACTTTTATGCCACACGTTGGTTCGCCATTTTACTATGATCTGCTTTCTCTTCGTTTTATATTAACTTTTTATTTATTTAATTACTTTAATTACTTATTTTATTAATTTATTAATTACGTATTTAATTAATTTATTATTAACTTATTTAATTTGTTGTTCCTTATAGGGATAAAATAGGAAAAGGAAATAAATAGAAATAACATAAATAAACAAATACAAATATCTTTTATTATTAAAAGAAATAAGATGGAATTTTTTAAATATTGGCATCTTTGTTCATATGTTTTTTTACTCAAGAAAATATAAAATTCTAAATATTATAAAAAGCAACTTTTAAATTTATTTAGCAATATTAATAATTATTCTTTGACGTTAAAAAAAAACTTTTTAATAGTTATAGTTCTTGTGATTTACTCACTTGGTCTTTATAGAATCAAGGAGTTATTCGACTTCTCTACTTTGATCTATTTCTCGTTCCACCTTTCAGATGCCCATCACATAATAATCTTTTCTACTGCAAACTTTCAAAACAATCACTCTCTTTCATCCCCATTCCAAACTCACTAACCAATCAGAAAATTCCTATATCCCTCTTCTTATTTCACATCAGAAAAACCCAAGCATCGCTTCTAAACAACTTTCTTTGAAAATGATAACGGTTTTATCTTATACTTTGATGATATGATAATGACATGATAATGGATCATCACTCTTGATAATGGCTCCAAAATAAGTGCCAAAACGTAGAGTTTTCAATTCTCAACGCGGTTCTTTCCGAGAACTTAGTAATTTTCATTCATCTGACCGCGGATATATATATATATATATATATATATATATATATATATATATATATATATATATATATATATATATATATATATATATGTATTTTATTGTGAGACGTAATATATTACGTTTCCGCATTTGATTACCTGTCTCACACTAAAATATTCAAATTCTTCTGTACAGTGTTTGGTAAATTTGATATCTTGGATTTTTCTTTTAAGGCTCTCACCTTTTCAGCGCTATGCATATATTCTTAAAATATCTTCAATTTTGTGTATAGTCTCATGTGATGGCTTTATTATAATTCGATGACTTTAAATTTTGCTTAAATAAATCTCTAAATTTCTCTACATCTCTCATTTCTTATTTTATTTCCTACATTACAAAAATTCCTTTTCTTTCATAATCTGATTATTATTTATTATATTCAAGCACATTTTGTTCTCATTTTCCAATTTTACATTCTTTTCATATTTTTACCTTATGTCTTCATCCTAGATTGCCGCTTTGATATCTTGTAGTTCTTTTTCTTGATGTACGATTTCGTTAACTCTATAGCTAATAAATCTAAAGGCAGGCAATACTTAGAATGCTTTCGTTTTCCACTCTTCGCCTTATTATCTAGGGAGATCTGTTTTTTGTATGCAATTGTGTTTTTTTTTTCTCAACATATCCATCTTTAGTCAACGTGAATAAACGTTTTAAAATCGCTCTGTAATAACACCACTTAAATTTTGGGTTATTGGGAGCATTTTAAATGCAAATAATTAGTTAGTATATGTGAATACACATAGAAATAAGTGTTAAATATAAATATAAATACTAACCAATGAATAATACATATTAATTAATAACCTTTATAAACAAATTCGGTAAATACCAAGAAAAAAAAACAATAAAATAAATATATTAATGAAACTCTCTAAATTAACATCCATTTACTCAGCGGAGTTAACCGCTATTCTCAATGCAATAAAATTTGTGGTAGAAAATAGTATTAAAAACCCTGTCATTATAACGGATTCCCTAAGTTCTGTAATTTCCCTAAATAAATTATATTCTAGCCATCCAAGTCTACTACTTATTAAATCAGCATTAAGCCAACTGCAAACTATGAACATAAATTTCAACTGTGTATGGATTCCTTTCCATATCGGAATTACTGGTAATGAAGAAGTAGATTCCTTGGCAAAAGCGAAAAGAGTCTACAAGCTGTAGAAATCTGAAGCATTCCACATCTAGATATAAAACCTATAATCAAGAACTTAATAATCAATGATTGGCAGACCAAGTGGAATCAGTCAACATCCAAACTACGAGAAGTAAAACATTCTATATTACCTTGGAAATCAACCCCAAATAAGCGTATACATCAAACCATCCTATCTCGTCTTAGAATAGGCCACACCGCCATCACCCATAAACATCTGCTGGAGAGTGAATTAAAACCACAGTACTACGTATGTGATATTGTGCTCAGTGTTCGCCATATTTTACTGGAGTGTCCTTAATATTGCATGGAGAGACAATATAAATTACAAAATACCTTACAGGCAATATTAAGTGACGGAACTGATATAAAAAATTTGACATCATACTTATATTCCATAAATGTACTAAATAAATTGAAAAACTTTAAATTGTACACGCCAATGACCCTATAAGGTTGAGGCATTAATAAAAAAAAACTATTCAACATTTTGCTAACGATAGTAAAAAATATGAAAAAAAAGTTACAATAAAAAAATGTATTTTATTTCGTTTAAAATTAATAGCAAAGTCGACATATTAATATTATTTTGTTTATATTGAATTTTTACAAACTCTATTTCTGGCGTAAAACATTATTTTGATCCTTATCAATTTTCAAGTATTGTAGTTCTAGATCAAATATTCATTTAGTTTATAATTTGGTTATTAGGGCTAAAATATGGGAATAAGTTATGGAAAATATTTATTAATGCATAAGCTTTGTCTATTCTATTTATAATATTGTCAACTAAACCAAATAAACAAATTAACCGCTTTCTTTCTTATTGTTAATTATTTCGTATAAAACAAGATAAATTAGAGGTGTTGCTGGATTTGCTGGATTTATTTTATCTTCTAGTTTTCAAGATTACCCTTCCATTCTTTAGTATTTAATTTTGCAGGTGTCGCTTTACGATCCCAAGCTTTTATACTTAGAAAGAAAACAAAGGAACTGAACTTAATTATAAACCACTATTACTCCTATTACTCTCTGACTACTTTACAAAAGGATTTGGAAAAAAATTTAATTAAACTTAAATTGAACATATTTTTAACAAAGTAAAAAATATTATGTTAAATGTATACAAAGTTTTGCGTACATAAAACATATTTAGAAATTATATAACATTTGTTATTTCCCAAAAGGAACTAAATTCCTGTAGTTGGCTGTGTACTATGTATCACAAAGATTTTATTTAAAAAAATTCTTTTACAGAAGGTATAATAATTATCTTTGGAATTAGATAAACACTGACCCATATTATTGGGTACTTTAAAAGAAACGTGGATGTTTTCATCTGAACGTTTGATGAGGATTTCGAATATCTCAAGAAAGACTCTCATGATAATATGGAAGTGAAACGTAATTAGGTTTAGTGGTAAGGTCTCTGGGGAACGCAGTCTCTTGTTGGGTTTTAAGACATCTTCTATAGATGATAGTTTATTGATAATGTGATCATATCCGTTATTGACTGCTATTTGTATGAGGGTATTAAATTCTTTGTTATAGTTCGACTGAGATAGTGGAATGGTAATTTTCTAAAGCTGCATATTTATGTGACATGGGGTGATTTAAAGAGAAGGTTATTACATGGTCAGTCTGTGTGGGTTTCCTATAGATACTGAAGTAGAAGTGTTTATTTAATCTGCTGATGGTGAGATCAAGAAAGTTGATTGACTTGGATGATCTAGTTCCATCGTAGTCTTAATGTTGGGGTAAATTTGCTTGATTTTAGAAAGTACTGGTTCAGTTGACTTGAAGTTACCTGAAATAAGGACTAGACAGTCGTCAACGTAGCGAAACTCATGGAGTATTTTAGGATTTTTCATGATCTGTGTGGAGTACAAACGATCCATATATACATCAGCTAATAGAGGAGAGAGACAGCTACTTATGGCTAAGCCATCAGCTTGTCTATATTGTACTGTTTTTATTAATCTAATTTTTTTTTTTCTTCCCGGTTTTTTATAGCGTTCTCCGCCTTCCGGTTCCCAGTTTCCAGCTACGTCGGTCATTCCATTCGCCAGGGTGAAGGTTTCTTTTCGAGATTGATTTCTGAATGCCGCCCAGCCAGGATTGTTTTGGCCTTCCTCTCTTCCTTCTTTCCCTTGGCGTCCATTTTAAAATTTGGTTTGGCAGCCTGTCGTCGTCCATTCTTTTCACATGACCATACCAGATCAGTTGTCTCCTGTGAATTTCGTCAATGATGGTTGACTTGACTCCCATTATATTTCTGATATAATCATTTTGTATTCTATCAAGCCTTGATTTTCTAGCTGATCTTCTCCAGAAGTCCATTTCCAATGCAAGTAGGCGTCGCTCAAGGGATTTAGTAAGTTGCCATGTTTCGCATCCATAGAGCACTATACTTTTAAAGATGGAGTTAAAGAGGAGATGCTTTCTTTGATTTGATAGTTCTTTTGACCATAGCATCGGGTTTAGGCATCCTATCACCCTTTTTCCTTTCACGATTCTTTACTTTATCTCTTTTTCGGTGCGCCCACTCTTGTTGATTGTTGTTCCCAAATATATATATTCCTCACAGTTCTTGATTGTTTCATGTTCGTTGACCATTAGATCTTCTACTTCATTCCCGATGCATAAGTATTGCGTTTTGTTTCTATTTACAGAGAGGCCCCATTTTTCATATGTTTTAAACAACCGTCTCGTCATGAATTCTAAATCTTCCTTGTCTGCTGCCACTACTACTTGGTCGTCCGCAAAATGTAGAGTGTATAATGTTGTATCGTCGTCAAGTTGGATCCCCATTCCTGAACATGATCTTCTCCAGTGTTTTAGTGCTTCATTTAAATAGATCTTAAATAGTATTGGAGAGAGGCAGCATCCTTGTCGTAAGCCTTTTGTTACTGGAAATTCTTCTGATAAGGTGTTGTTTAGTTTGATTTTTGATGATGCTTTATTGTATAATTGTTTGACTGCGGCGATGATCGTGCTATTTAATGAAGATCGTTCAAGAGACTGCCACAGCTTTCTCACAGGAATCGTGTCATATGCTTTTGTGAAATCGACAAATAAAAGATGTATTTCCTGGTTTCTTGCAACTTTCTTTTCATTCAGTTGTGTTAGGGTAAATATGTGGTCTACGCAAGATCACACAGCTCTAAATCCTGCTTGCTGTTCAATTTCATGAGGTTCGTATTCTTTCTCTATCATGTTCTTTAAGATTTTACCAAACAGCCTGCTAAAGGTACTGGTGACAGAGATACATCTGTAGTTTCCGCAAATATCTGTTGGACCTTTTGGACCTTTTTTGTGAATTGGAGTAATCCATGCTTCTTTCCAACTATTCGGGATTTATTCCCCATTTAAGTATCTTGTGAATAGCATTTTAAGATAGCTTATTAGTTTTGGTGTTCCGTTTTTTAGAAGTTCTGCTGGTATGTTCTCCGGCCCGGATGCTTTGTTATTCTTCATCGATTTAAGCGCTTGTTGTATTTGTTCTTCTTATATTCTTTGATGTTCTTTGTATATTTCTTTATCTTCAAGATTCTTAGTGTTCAGCCATCTTTTGTACGCTTCCTGTTTTTTATTTTTTTGCTCTTCAAGCTGTGTATTCCAAGTGATTTTTCCCGCTGATCTGTGGACTGTTCTGGTTTCTTCGCCTAGAGCTTCTTGGGCTGCGTGGTGAATACAGTCAGTTATATGTTCGTATAATTGGTCGGTTTCAGCAGTTAGGTATTCCTCGAGTAGTTTTTCATTTAATCTATTTTGGTATAAGATTTTAGTGCTATATTCTTGTAGGCTTCTGACATTATATCTCTTCAGATTTATATCAGTTCCTTTTGGAGTGTTGATGCTTTCAACGTGTCGGTTAAATGGAATCAGAGTCTTAGCCGCAACCAAATAATGGTCAGATCCACATTCCTCACCCCTGTGAGCCCTAGTGTCCTGGATGTTTAATTTAGTGTTTTGTTTTGTAATGACATAGTCGATAATAGATTTTATGTGTCTAGTGTCTTGGTGCCAAGTGTATTTATGTATATCTCTATGTTTGAAATAACCGTTTTGTATTCTTAGCTGGTGGTTAATCTAATTTATTGTCTTTATTTATTATTAAAGGTTCTACACTTATAACACTTATAAGTTTATTTAAAGTCTTTATTTGCACAATATAACTAATTCATATTAGACTAATAATTATATAATTTATCTACTTGCGTTACATTTTAAAAACTCGACGCGATGTTCAAAAACTAACTGTTCTGTTTACAACAAAATTCCTCTTTAAATATAAAATGCCGTTAGTTCCGGAATCGCTGCGATCCCCCATCGAGGAGCCCAGAAGGTCGCTCATACTGGTTTTATTCGGCCTGCTTCTGGAAATTTTAAGTCGTGGGTGACTCATCAGAATTCAGGTAAACAGGTCTTTCAACTGAGCTGTAGTGTTCTTATTTGAGTGACATTACAAGTTTTGGTAAGTTATTTATTTATTTATCGTATGGCACTTAACATAACATACATAATATTTTATATAAAACATAATACATATGTTAACAAACGAACATATAAGTTATTTATATAGTCTATGTACTCTGGAGCCGCCATTAAAAAATCCTCTGACCTGCCATGATAGAATCTTGTGGGACACTGCTAAATAATGTGACAGATGGTTTGTTGTTGTCCGCAGTCACACAGTGGGGATGCTCGTTTACCCCAATTGCGCGTCATGTAACCAACCGCATCTACCGTGTTGGGTTCTAATTCGGTTCAGCATAGTCCATGCGTTGCGTGGTAAGTCAAAACCTGGTGGTTTTTGTGTGATGAAGGAGAAGCTGCCATTTTGTAGTTTCATCCATTATCGAGTCCAAGTGGTCGTTAAGTTGAACTCATTTTCTACAGCAGTCTGCGCTGTTTTTCGTGGAGGTCGTCTGCAGGGTAGACAGTTACCGTTGGCAGCATCTATATCTTGATGGATTGGCAGGATCTCGTTAATAACTATCTTTCTGTACTCACTAGTAAGGAAGTGTATGCGCCGTAGTTTGGGTGGTGGAATGTGGCTCAGTACTGAGAGCCATTACGTAGGGGTGGATTTCATAACGACAGCAATCATTCCCATTGTTTTGTTTAATTGGGCATCTACTTTGTGTATATGTGGGCTGTTAAGCCAGGCTGAAGAACAGTATTCCGCGATTGAGAAGACAAGGCCCAGGGCAGATGATCGCAAGGTGGAAGTCGATGCTCCCCATGTTGTGCCGCACAGCTTCTGGATGATGCTTCTGGATTTAAGTTTTTCCGCTGTTTTTGACAGATGTTTCTTGAAAGATAGGGTTCTATCAAAACTTCGGTCACTCCAAGGTACTTTGGTGTTTTATTGTAGGCGAGTGTGGTGTTTTCGAATTTTATGTTGAGTGTTCTTCCTGCAAGCTTGTTATTTAGGTGGAAAATGGAAACCTCTGTTTTAGTAGCGTTTGGTTGGAGCCTCCATTTACAGAAATACTCTCATAATGTGTGTAAGTCCGCCGAAAAGATTTCATCTGTTTCTTTGAATGACTTTGTTGCAAGGACCCAGTCATCGGCGTAACCAAACTTCCCTGATCTGGTTTCTGATATATAAGCGATGTACAGGCTAAAGAGAAGAGGAGCTAAGACAGATCCCTAAGGCAGTCCATTCTTCAGTTTTCTTGGGGTGCTGATGTCGGTTTACATGACTACTTCAATCGTTCCATCGGCTAGTATGCTGTTGATTATTCGAGAGGTGGATTTACATAAAACTGTACAGAGGAGTTTGTATATCATGCCTTCTCTCCAGATTGTATCGTAGGCCGCTGTTAGGTCTATGAATGCGGCTGCAGTTTTAAGTTTTCTCTAGAACCCTGCCTTAATGCTAATGTGGTAAGTGAAAAAACCTGATCTGCGTAGCTTCTTTTCGGTCGGAAACCTGCTTGATCAACCGGTATTGATTCAAGTAACTTTTGACTAATTCTGTTGTACATAAGTCGTTCTAGTAGCTTGAACGTCGCCGATAGTAGGGCAATTGGTCTGTAGTTCTTAGGGTTGTTATCATTTGGTTTTCCTGGTTTTAATATGGCAATGACCTTCGAGCGTTTGAGTTTCTGTATTATGGTACCTGTCTTTATAATGTCTGTGAAAAAGTGGGCCATTTATTCTTTTGCATATTTGTCGCTGTTAATTAATAATTTGGGATGAATATTGTCAAAACCTGGGGCTTTGTCTAGCTTTACATCCTTGAGATCTATAGTGACTCTAGATTTGAATTTTAAAGTTTAGAGCTCTGCAGAATGACGGTATTAGATTTTTGTTTCGATACAGAGCAGCGACAACCGCTGATACGTATTTCGACCTCCTTAGGTCTCGTCAGAACGGTATAGTCACTGCTCTGAACCAAAACAAAAATCTCTCCCGTCCTAGACAATAGTTATTAAAATAACTATATACGGACGTAACTACGCCATCTAAAAACAAAAAGAGAAATCAAACGATTTCTACCTAGAGAAACCGAATTCAAATCTCAACCACTGTGTTTCCTAAAATTTGCGAAACAAACAGCTGGATAAATTACTCGGCAATTGAATCTAAAATTGCATTCCACATGCCGTTCATCCTGGTCAAAATTCGTAGTGAATTCAGTTTCTGGTACTTCAAACGAAGTAAATAATAAAACAGAATGACGGTATTAGATTTTTGTTTCGATACAGTGCAGCGACAACCGCTTATACGTATTTCGACCTCCTTAGGTCTCGTCTGTTCGTTCACTGTATCGAAACAAAAATCTAATACCGTCATTCTGTTTTATTATTTACTTCGTTTGAAGTACCAGAAACTGAATTCACTACGAATTTTGACCAGGATGAACGGCATGTGGAATGCAATTTTAGATTCCCTTGCCGAGTAATTTATCCAGCTGTTTGTTTCGCAAATTTTAGGAAACACAGTGGTTAAGATTTGAATTCGGTTTCGCTAGGTAGAAATCGTTTGAGTTCTCTTTTTAAGCTCTGGTTTTACGTTGATTGTATGTGGCTTGTCTTTCGGGGCCCTAGAAGTCGATACCAGATGTGAGGCAATAGTGTTGTGGTTAATTGTTGTTCCTTGCTATGTGAGTTCCGCTTAGTAATTTTTTTAGTAGTGTCCATGCTTGCCTAGTACTGCGGAGGATGAACACAACTGCGGATTTGGCAACATCGTGAAGAGCCGTACGCTGCAGTACTTGGGACATATAATGAGAAATCAAGGCAGATACGAGCTACTTCAATGCATTTTGCAAGGTAAAATTGAAGAAAAAGGGCCCCAGGACGAAGAAGAATATCCTGGCTTGCTAACGTGAGAGCATGATATAGAAAGACCTTAACACAGCTATTTCGTATAGCAACCAACAAAGTCATCATAGCCAAGATGATCGCCAACGTTCGGAACGGACAGGCACCCTAAGAAGAAGATGCTTGCCTATTTGATGTTTAAAAATTAAGACTTTCTACAGTTTCCGTCCATTTTTGTTGTCTTGCTACATCTAGGCTATGAAGCAGTTCATTAGCTAATTCTTGATCACCGCTTTCAAGAAAATTTTGGTACAGTTCTTCGCTGTTATGGGACTGACCAGGAATGTATTTTTTTTGGATATGCTTCTTGGTATATGCTTTTTGGCCGTGCTTATTACTGCTCCAATGAATCTTTTGTAATTTCTATTGGTAGTTGTAGTGGTGTTGGTAAGTTTATTTGAAGTATTTCCATTTTATAACCTAAATTTTAATAAATAATTATTTAGGTAATATATCTGATAACGAGAGAGATCAAGTATGCCTTCATCGGTTAATGGAAGAATGGCTGGTGGCTAACATCCTAAAAACTTTAAAACTTTGCATTGATAAAATATTTCTCATTTAGTCAGAAAATATTCCTTTCAGAAAGGTAATCAAGAAATTTATGGCAGGTGTAGCAGGTGCAGCAGAAAAAAAGTTTTGCAATGTAAAAAAATAGTGTCAAAAAACTAATACATTTTTATGATTGAAAAATAATAATTTGCAATGATTAGTTCAGTGTGAGTTGTGTTATAAGTTGTGTTGTTGTAAGAAAATCGTCTTAATATGTTAATGTGATTAGTACTTTTTAGTTGAAAAATGAATGATTGTAGTATATAATTTTTTTATACTCTTTTTTGGCTTTATCTTTCTATTATTTAAAAATATAATACTTTTATATAGAATATAATGTGTTTATAATTTTTACATTGTTTGTTAACCAAAACCTTATCTTGCCAGAAAAAGTAAGTTTCCAGAAACGCAGAATAACAGTCCGCTGTGACTATTAATGTTCTAAAAGTAAGTGCGACTATGTAGGGTTAAACAAAACATTAGTATTGAATTTTTCCAATTTTTTTGAATATCCAGCACAAAGCTTTATTACCAGAAGAACTGGCACAATTTAGAATCAGTTGGATATTTTATCAGCATTTTGATTGGTCGGAAAAGTACAAAATGAATGTTATCACACAAAAAAGGTACGGACTGTAGTATAAACAAAAACCTAATGTAAACAAAATTATACTCCATTTTCGTTAGTTACGTTTTGACATTCTTGTTTATAGAAAAAAAGCGGGTTTTAGGTATACCTACAGTAACCCTATTCGGGAGCGAAGGTATAAAAACTCAGAATATCAACTTAATTATAAACCTTCCTCACAGTTTCTGAACAGTGGCGTTACAAGTATTTTATTTTAGTAGAAAACTTTTTAAAATCCCTAAAAAATTTAGCATAGTAAAGTTATACTATTTGGGACAATTATTGGTGATCTAAGTCATATATTCCGTGAATGTTCTCTGAATTCTCTGTTTTTTTTTTTAGTCAACACTTGTGATCTCTGATAGTTCATGCATATTTAAATCAATAACTTTCATGTCGTCAAATATTAGAAAAATCTTTTTCCTCGGAATAGGCTCTTTTATTTGCCCCCAAACGAATTCTATAAGGTGGTAACCTGAACACAGTATGCCAATGTACTTTTGCAATGGTCTCCAGTAAAATATTGTTTATCATAAGTAGTTTAAGTACCAAACACTTCAAGTAGTTGTTTCTCATTATAGTACTTTTCAAAATACAAATCATTATCTGAGAGATAATCTTGTAAATCCTGCTTTGAAGACGTGCTGTTCGGATTTTTTTAGAAATCTTGAGTGATAGTCCATTGTCCATAATTATCATACTGCTGAGTTTTATATTTGAAAGTGAAGTATTCTTAAACAACTTTTCGAATATATCAGAATTCATATTCTGAAGGTAATTTATACAATATTTTCCATATTTTTTCGCAAAGCTTTAACCCATTTGGCACCCAACTATTTTAAGATCTACAGTGTGCAATAATCCTTCCAGTACCTTTATTGGGAGGTACACCTTTTAGCAGGCACCTAAGTGAACCATCAGTCCATTCCTTGCTAGCGGTATCATGCGTGTCATACCACGTCTCGTCAAGAAATTATTAGCTTTTGGTCTCGATATTCTTGAATTTTTTCTAAATAATGTAAACGCCAATGTACTATCCTCTTACTTTCCATAATAGCCACTTAATGGTTATACATTCCAGTACGAAGTAAGTTGTTCTGGTGTAAGCTATCTTGGCACTTATATTTAAATATTATTAACCAGAAAAACCAGTAATCTTTTAAATTAACTATAAATAATTAATTATTTTCAAAATTTTCACCTTCACTGCCATCTAATACTACCACCCTTATCTTAACTAGAGCCGCCCTAGTGACAAAGTAAGCAAACAGGCAAAATAGTGTACACAAAGTTCAAGGTCGCCGAATCTCGATACCTCTTCTGCTTATAGGTCTCCATCTCAGATTAATAAAACGATAAGTTTGTGTTTTGATATGAGAAATCAATATTAAGGAAGAATAAACAATGTAATGCTGTTTTTAAATTTTCTGTCTTTGTTAATAGAACATAACTTTTACGATGGTTACTCCATACGGTCTATGCGTACTAGGGACAGAGCATTTAAAAGATTACATGTACTTTTAGGTAAATAAATTCTTGTGGAATTGGAAGCATTTCCGTACAATGTTTTATCTGCAATAATCAGTAAATAACAATAAAAAAGTAAAGAAATCGCGAGCAGAGTATGGGTCGCTTGGGGCAGACAGTGTGACGCCACTGTCGGTAAGCGTGGAATTTGCATTACCGGCCGAGGAATAACCTTAGCCAAGACCCTGTCAACGTCAACTCTTCTACTTGTCTGTCATTTGTCAATGTCAATTTTTCTTTTTTGTCTATCATCAGTCAACTTTAAGTCTTCTTCTTTTTCGTCTTTCAAGTTATCTGTTAATTCTTTTTTTCTGTCTGTGAAGTTTTCTGCTTTTTCATCTGTCAAGTCATATGCCAATTTTTCTTTTCCGTCTATTAAGTTTTCTTCTTCTTTCACGCAATATCGATATCAATATCGTGAAATCATATTATAGTAGTAAAAATACCATTCCTATTGACACTTAATGAATACGTAGATATGTTTATGGTGAATGTGGGAAAAATTCTCGCAATCGCTTTCACTAAAGAAGAATATCTTGTTATATAACTTTTGCTGTGGTTGAGGTCTATAGACCAAACAAAACTAAGTGAACGTTTTAGCATATTTAACGAATAATCCACAGGTGTCCACAAGGTCTGTTGCTGTAGAAACTGGAATGTCTTTAACTACATTTCAAATAAATTTTAAAAACTAATATTACCATCCATGTAAGCTGTGTTTGGTTTATAATTTTCCATCCACCGATTTGGATGGAAGACCAACCTTCATTGTCAGAATGCAAGTGATAATGCAAGATACTCATACCTTTTTAACTAAAATTTTGTGAAGTGATGAATCCCGTTTCCAAAATAATGGGATTGTAAATCGTTTTTATTCCCATTATTGGTCAATGGAAAATTCTTACTGATTAAGGAAAACTCGCTTTCAAACTAGATGGTGAATTAATGTTTGGCGTGGCTTATTAAATGTGCCCTTAACCCTTCGTTCATCGGTTGACCATTCTGAAACACTTTCGGTCGGGTGTGGTCTGTGAGGACCAAAATGAAATACCGGATCCCGAGCAACAGCATACATTTTGCTAATTTCGCATCAACGTGTTTTAAACAAATTATTTACTATATAATGTTTATTACAGAAACAATTCCAAATTTTTTTTAAGTTGTATTAGGTAAATTTTAAAAATGTTTACAATTTCAACGCATATTTTTTCAAATTTGTGAACAGCGACTAAATAATGAAAAAAAAAAACATTTAAAACTTTAATTAGAAACAAACAAAGTACTACAAAAACATATATAAACTAAAAAATTAAATTGTGGACACAAACAACAGTGGTCAAACTTTGGTGGTAAATTTTTCTAAGCAATCTTTGCAGCATGCCATTATGTGGTCCATACATAGCGAGGATTTGCAAATTTTGCAAAAAGGCGAGTTTTGCGTCTTTTGCAATATTTACAGTTTCCTCTCTTACCTGGCTGGGGATCTGGTACAACGTCGACCTCAATGCCTGAGAGTCTCAAGGCCGAAGCACAGCTTTTGTCAAATGCGTGTCAACTGCTCTCCGTCGTATACTCTCCTGTACCAATTCCATACCTAGGTTTTTTGGAATAATCTTCGCGTTTTGGAAAATTCTCATGTGGGTCATTTCAATGTGATCATTCTGTCTACAACATCTACTCCACTCTTTGTGGAATTATAAACAGTAATTACTTCTGGTTTTTTCTGATCACCAGGATCTTCATCAATCCGACCATCTCTGTGCACAGTGGAAACAGCAATCACATTTTTTCCTTTCTTTGGTATATAGTATATATGATACGGCAGTCATATCGTTGCTAAATGCAAAACTGAAGAATATACCTGGCTATTTTTAATTTGCGTTATTTCTGGCCAAGTGAAACAAGATTGCAAGAAAAATACAACTAAGAAGCAGTGCAAATATTGTTACACATTTGATCGGGTGGGGTCTGTCAGGACAACCGGCCATGCAACAGCTATTTAAAAATTTCAAAAACAGTTTTGTATAAAAAAACGAATGGTATTTAGTTTCTAGGAAGGTACTGAAAAGGTAGAAATTTAAAAAAATAAAATGAGAGAATTATCCAAAATTTTTATTTTGTCGTAGACTCACAGACCACACCCGATGAACGGAGGGTTAATAGATTCATATTTTTTTGTGAAGAATATTTAAATAATCAAAGACCTCTGAATTTTTAAAAAACTGTTCCTTTACGCGAATGAGGAGTTATGGTATGACAACAAGATGGCGCCTTCACATAACAGCAGTATTGTAATGAATCGACTTAATGCTACACTTCCAAACAGATAGATTGGAACTGACGTCATAGATCTTATGTCTACATTAATTGATATTTTTGTAGGTCCAATTGACATTTTCCAATTTTTAAATAAAAATATTCGTAATGTCCTGAATTATAGGGTAGGAACTATAAGATAAGATATTTCGGGACACCCTGCATATTGTTGAAAATGTTTGAAAAGCATCTGCAGATGTTTTGGTGGTCTCTAAACTATTTAATATATAACTATTTAATATAATTGCTTATTCAGTTTTCACTTGTATAGGGATGTTGGATTTTATATGTTGAATTATACGGTTTTTGTTTCTACATAGTTGTGTCACTTTTTGTACAATCTGTGTGACGATGACTTCCGTCTCTTTCTCTAGTATCTTTTGAAGCAAAACCTGTCAACTTTACTGACTTCTATAGAAATTTAAGCTTTTTTTGGCAATTTGCATTATCCCAGAATTTTTGGTAAGCTCGTCATGTTAGCTATCTAGCAAAATTTTTTTTTGATTATATAAGGCTTAAGCTTCTTTTGTACGTTTTTTGGTAGGAGACACGGATAACAATTCCGTTAAGTATTGTTAATAAAATAAATTTTTTGTACTATTAATCGCTGCGGATTTGTATGTGAATAATTTATTACCACAGTAAACTTCAAAATAACTGAAATTCACCCTGTACGAATGTTTGCTGCTAAGTTTTGCCTCGTAGTGGTTGACAATAAATGGCCTGAGGACGGGCCAAACTAATCAAAGATCTAGGGGTCTTAGGATAGAATTCGAAAGTTCTACCCAACTGTTGTGGCATTATTATCGATAAATTTGCTTTGGCTTGCGTTGACAAAATTAAACCCATACGATACACTGAAAAAAAGGAGAAATTACAATTATTTATTTAACTTCGCATTCTGTTCCGTTCTTGTTTAATCCATAATTGTCCGGCGTCGCCTCACGGTATACGCTTAATAAATATTTTATATTTTTGGGGAGACAAAATTTCCCTTCGATTTCTAGTTCTACCTATTGCTTCTTCTAGTAAATCATGATAAGACGGTAATAAAGCTTCCTGATCATAACGATCAGCTTATGCTACAGCTCTTCGTTAGTCTTTGTCTACCACAAAATATTCTTTCATCCTTCTATATCGAGTGACTGTGTTGTCCATACTCTTACTTTAATATTCCTTTAATTTTCTTGCACATCATCTAGAAATCTAAGTTTAGATCACCCCCTTCTTCTTGCTCCAACAGGCCTATTTAGCAGAGTTATTTTTGCAAAATCACTTTTATGCATTTGAATAACGTAGCCCAATCATCTTATATGGTTTATTTGGATCATTTTCATGACATTTGCATCAGCAAAATTCTATAAAGTTAGAAATTATATGAGCTTCTCCTTAAGCCCTGTTTGTTAACTCCGCTACATATGATCCTCGGCACTTTTGTTTTAAAGATTCGTAGTAACTCTTTATCAGGTGTCGTCATTGCCCATGTTTTCGATTCGTAAGTAAACACTGGGCGTAATATTGTTTAATAAAGTTTGCACTTTGTTGCTCTTAAAACTTCTCGGTCGTAGTTGAGGACCTACGCCAAAATAACATCAATTAGCTCCGCAATATTTTTGTTATTTCTTTGAACGTGTTGTTTCTATAGTTATATGTTGCACTTCTTAGTTATTTTGATGCATTTTTATTATAGCTGGCATGTCCACTTCTCAACAACTGAAGTGGATATTATGAAAATGTGTATTTTATTTTTTGTTCATAAGGTCAAATAGAAAAATGAAGTGAAGGAGCCTGTTTTGTTGCCCAGACATTTTGGCCCAAACATGTTCAGTGCAATTCATATCGGGTGAACACGGTGGCCACTCCATTCTTGTAATGCCATGAGCTTCTATACACCCGTTGACAATTCTCGCACTGTGAGGGCGAACATTATCTTTAATCAGAACAAATTGTTCGCCTATTGCACCAAAAAAATGGAACAACTATTGGTACTATGACTCTGTCTCGATATCGTGTAGCAGTCATTGTCTCATTAATTAACCGTTATGTCAATACCCAAGTACCTGATACGGGAGTCTATACCCGTGCTACCCAGGTACCCGGCATTGTTTCGGTAAACTTCGCTTGTACATTCCGAAAATAACAGACAATTTAGATTTTTATTTGTTTGCTATCAGTGTTTATTTAACTGTGCTTACAAGTTGTTAATATTTTTGTGACTATATGCGTGTTTTATGTTGTAATTACTTGTAATAATGGCAAGAAGAGAAGTGAGTGCTAGCGAATTTAGAAGGTAAGTCATTACTGTTTATTTTTACGTTTTATACATAGATCATTCAATTTTAGAATGACGTATGAAAAGCAACAGAAGTACTTGCAACAATTTATAGACGATATAGATGAGGAAGTAGACAAAAATATCGAAAACCAGGAATCAGATGAGGACTATGTTTCGCAAAGCAAACCGGATGGAGATGAAGCTTCTGACGTAGAGGACGTTTTTACTGATATTAATAATAAGATTGAAATCGATACCGACGGCGACGATAGTAGTAATGAAGATTTTGACGATTTTCAAGAAAGTTCTTCCCAAAGTGATGTTCTGGTTGCAAAAGATAAAACGATTTGGCAACGAAAACCGTTTACTGCAAGTCGAACACTGAAACGTAACCTTTTGTTTGAAAAAACGGGCCCAGTACGTTCTACTAAAACTCTTTCGATTAGAGATACATTTAAATGTGTTTTCAGTGACTTGATAATGATGTACCGTCGGATTCTCTTACTGTGGATGAACAGTTATTTCCTTTTAGAGGTAGGACACGTTTCACGCAATATATGCCAGCAAAACCTGCCAAGTATGGCATCAAGGTTTGGTGGGTTTGTGACGCCAATAATTCGTATCCACTTACTGGACAAATTTATACTGGAAAAAATTCGACGGACGTGAAACTAATCAAGGTGAACGCGTAGTAAAAGATTTGTGTTACCGATATAAAAATTCTGGACGAAACATAACAATGGATAATTTTTTCACAACTCTTCCACTAGCCCCTCTCCTGTTGTCTTGGAATTTATCATTAGTTGGTACTTTGAAAGGAAACAAACCATATATTCCACAAGAAATGCTGCCTTCGCCAGAGCGTGAGCCTGAATCGTCATTACACGGATTCAGTGCAGATCGTGTTACTATTTGTTCATATGTACCAAAAAAGAAAAAAAGCGTTATCTTGCTGTCCACAATGTATGACAACGATAATGTAAGTGGCCCAAAAAAAACCTGAAATAATTCAGTTCTATAATACAACTAAAGGAGGCGTAGACAACATGGACAAAATGGTTTCTCATTATTCCACTAAACGCAGAACTTTGCGTTGACCAGTAGCGTTCTTTTACAATATCCTAGACGTAGCTTGCCTAGCAACCTATATAATTTATACAGAGAATAATCCACAGAGTTCTACTGAAACTAGTAAGCGTAGAATTTTTCTACAAGACTTAGGGAAACAACTATTGATGCCTTCAATTTCTGCTAGATCGAAAGTACCAAATGTATACCGAAATTTTTCATCAAGGTCAGGAATTGAGTGTATGTTAGGAAAACCTCTACCTACAGATTCAAGTAATAGTGCAGAGTCATTACCACTTTGAGATTCCACTGGACGCCTCAAAATTGTTGGAAACTGCTACATTTGTATGTCTTTAGCGAAAAAGCCGCTAAGAAAGACACGAAAATCATGTAATGTTTGTAATCGTCCACTATGTAACGAACACTCAGTAAATATAGTAAATAAGTAAGTGTGGACAATGTGTTTAAAATGTAACTTTTATTTACGTTTCCATATCACTTTTATTATAAAAAAAAACTAGACAGAGCTTCATAATTTACTAAACATTAGTGTTACCCGGGTGCTACGGGTGTGGACGTAATGGTGTAAAAACTTTAACAGGTAATTTTTATATATTATATGCATTTTTTTCTTTGGTTTTTATTATAAATCTCTTCGTTCTAAATAATGTTAGGAACAACTATAAGCTCGAATAAAAATATTTATACTATCATCAATGATTCAGATAAACAATTACCAAGGATACCCAGGTACCTGGGTATACTGTAACGAGTCCGTTACTTAAATAATCGTTTACCTTCTTTTTGTGACTGGAATCTTTTAATTTGATTCTAAATTAAATTCATATTGAAATATTCTTAAACTAAATATTTAAATAACTCCCAGTAAATTTTATTTTCTGATGTTGGTATTAAACTGCGCCCTCAGCGGTGAAATTCTGAAAATACATTCAACCGACAGCTTGTTAAATCACTTGTTGCTGGAATCTCGTTGAGTGAACATCGTTTGTTCAAGGCGGCTGGGGAAGTGCCACTCTTTTTTTCCGAATTTGGTTTAAGTTTATTTTATGTGAAGACCTGTTATTTTAGAAGAAACCATTTGAGTTATTTTGTTGTTTTGTACGAGGATATTTTCAGTTGGATCACCCTAGCCGGTAAGATAACATTACAAATAAATTATAAGGAAAAATCCTTTATATCATCCGCCATTGTTAGTAAAATTCAGACCTATTTTAATTTCGTCTTTGATAGGTATTTCATATATTTGATACATGTTATATTTCACCTTATTTCATTAAGGAAAAGTTTTATACCTAAATAAATTATAAGTATTAGATTCTATATCAATCTCAAATTTTTATTTCCTTTCAAGAATTAAAGCAAACAATTATTTATTTCAATTTCATACCGTTAAACCGGCTAATATTTCTTTTTTTTCCTATTCTATAATATATAAGATCATGTTTGCCGTTAAAATTATCTGTGTAATATATCCATACATTATAAAAACATTGTCACACCATTCGAAGGTCACTATTTACCGAAAACCATTAAGGTTTTTATTTCAATAAGGTCACTTCCTGACATTTTTTGTATCGCCTTTCAAGATTGATAACCCTTGTGTTTTTCCTTACCTTTTGTATGTACAAAAACTTGGAGTAACACAACTGTTTTTTTAGCCTACTCAAGAATCCAGTTACAAGTCAGGGGAAGAATTATTTTTTTAGTTGGGGTTATACTTAATAAGGATAAGGGGAAGGAGTTTCAAGTTGGTTTTTTTATGGGAAACTAAGAAGCAGTTTAAAGTGACGTATTTGTCCAATAGTACCTGATCCAGGGAATACAGGTTTGGTATCTTGTTACCACCTGAGTCCAGTTCTCCACCGGATCATCTTCGAGGGAAACCGGCAGGAAGAACTGACTTATTTTTTTTTTATCATTCAATTACTTTAAATAATTTTTTTATGTCCTCTTCAAGGTTTTAACTTTTGGTTCAATTTTTAATAAAAGAAAACTATCCTTAATAATAAACATCTTCAATTTTTTCTAAAAAAAAACATTTTATCATTGTAATTTAATTTAATTATTTATTGTTTACCAAGGGATGAGGTTATAACTCTCCCTTGAATTTCTCTTTGTTAGGTTATTGTGTGCACACATATCCCGGAGAATTTTTACTTAAAAACCTAAACAATTTTTGAACGAAAACTAACTATTAGTGAGTAGTATATAATTATATTTATTATTTATACATTATTATTGGATCTAATTTTTGTCACAATTTGAAATTTTTAAGGGGTATATCAGGGGTAAATTGTTTTATAATTATATTCAGGGATTTTACTGTAAATATAGCTAAGTTAATTGTACATAAGAGGTGGTGGTTTAGTATATAAGCATTTAAAATAGTTTGTACCTAAATTTGGTAATTATTAAAGGTGTGGTTAAAATTTAATATTTCAATTAGTACCTATCTTTCATATTTCAGCAATACAAGATATCTCGGAAGAAAACATTTAACTTCCTGGCGCCCAAACATTCACTAGAGCAACTTTTACTTTTCATCTGTTTATTTCTTGGTGGTTTTCTTGTCATTAGTTCTTATATCTTACGGTCTCTGTAGGGCATGCAAATTGGCCGAATCCTTCTTTGAGTGTCAAGTGGTCATTCTCCTGCATAGTCGCTAGCCAACACTTAATTCTGTTATATTTTAAAATTCATATTTACTTCATAACATTCATATTTATTTCTTTTACATAATTTATTTCTATCTAATCCCTTCCCTCTTCCGTTATTCCCCATATTAGTTCGTTGGTGTATCAAGGTGCATTTTAGAGTTCACCCTTTTGCTACACTGGATAGAGTCACCCAGACTTCCTCTAGCACAATTTTTGCTACATAAACATATTTTTGTTACAATACCACCTCCAAAAAAAGTGGTTAGGACTCTCAGATTTTCATTGTAACGCTGTCCTCTTTCCCTCCACACCAATATTCGACCATCATTAGTATACAAACGAAATCTGGACTCGTCAGTAAAGAGACAATTCCTTCAGTTTTCGAAGTTCCACTGATAGTGTTTCATCGCTCAGCGATATCTGCATGCACGCTGCTTCCTAGTTAGTCGTGGATGGGTAGCACGCCGTCTAGCCCTTAAATTGGATGCATGTAACCGTTTGACTGGAAATCGCTGGTCTAGTAGAATGCCTGAAGACACTGTTAATTCTGGAAGCCCTGAATGTTGGGTTTCTTCTTGCCATCAGAACTACAAAACGGTCTTGCCGACAAGTTGTAGATTGTTCTCTTCCTCCTCCATGCCTGTATGTTGCAGATCCAGTTGCTACATACCGATTCCATGCACGACTTGTCACACTTTGCGACACATTTAGCCTCATAACAACCTCTTGTTGAGTTATGCCTTGTTTGATCCAACGAACTAATTGCTCGAGCTGCACTAGTTCTAAACGTCTTTGCGGCATAATGTTTTTTATGACAAATAGATTTCTTGACTTATTGGCAACTGGTAAAGCCAATACAAGCACTTTTATACGAATGATATATTCATGTTTGGAACAACATGTCTCTCTTTATACGAGATAAGGGCCGATAAGAATAGGGAGAAAAAAACCACATGCAAAAAATATTGGCAATAAAGATAGCATATAGAGTATAGTAAAGGCAACTATTTTAAAAATAGTTTTATATGTTAATTTTAGGAATTTTAAAATTATCCACTTCAATTGTTGAGTAGTGTATTTAGTTTTCTGGGTGTTAATCACAAGTCCGAAGTTCATGCCATTATTTATATATACGAGTATATCGTACCATTTATGTTTATTCCCGAGTCTTTCATAACATTTTATAAAGCTATGTTTAACAGCGTGGTTAATAGCGCATCTCGCTGGTGCAGTCCTATAATAGTTTTAAGTGGTTCTAAAGCATCCCGTTGTAACCGCACTTCACATTTGATTTTCCTGAATATCATTTTAGTTATTTGTATTAATCCTTCTGATTCGATCATAGACGAATATAATTGGGGTTTGTCAACAGTATAGTGCACTATCTTAAAGTATACAATTGAGTACAACTTTATGAGTGCCAATTGTAACTGTTTACGGTGCATCAGATTTTAACAGGATGTCTTTTTCTTCTTTTTAAGTGCCGTGTGCGTATTTAGACGTTGACCGATTCATGTTTACAATTTTGTAAATATAATGTGTTTGAAATAATTCTTCTACTATGGTACCATACCATTATCTAGTATTAAGCAGCTGTGAAAGTTTTTTTCGACCAATTTATCTCTTTTCCTTCACCTTTCCTTGTATTATAAGGCAAAGTCGATGGTATTTGTGTCCTCTAATTGTATGACCGGATATTCTGTTTTTCTTCTTTTTATTATGTTTGTAAAAAGACTTTCTGAATTCATCATTTTAAGAACATCTTCAATTGAAGTGTGCGGAACATTTTTAGGATCCGTCGATAGCACCAAAATTCAAATGATTCTAATTTGATAAGCATTGTGGTTTTTAATGTCCATATCCTACAACCATATAATAAAATAGACCACACATAACATTTCATGACTTTCTTGTGAATATGCATCAGCAAGTTTCTGTTACATTAAACTGGTTTCTAGGTTATAAAAGCCTTACATGATATTTTAATCCTGTCGGATGTCTATTTGTCTGGTCAATCTGAAAAAGTGACAGTTATTTTAAAGAAACTTTTCTAAAATGGTACAATGACGATTGTTGTAGTGAAAGTGATGAAGATATTGTACCAGAAAGTTTTAATATTAAATCGGACGATGGTACGGGTTCGGAGCTATCAGTATCTAAAATCAGTGGTTTTAATGATGATGGACATACAAATATTGACATATTGATGGTACCACCTATACAATAACAAAATACTATGACAAAAGAATATATATATTTGGTACCACCACATTGATATCCACAGCCTGGGACACTTACTTCGAAATAATAAATACTTTCTCACAGAAAATCTTAACTGAATAATATCAGATATTTGACTAACCTTAGTGTAGAATAGATATTTTATATTGCAGAAGATAGGAAATCGTTAAAAGAAGTGATTGCCAACCTTCGTTAGAAAAGGTCCCTAGACGAAAAACAAGTGACCATGTCTTACTTCTACACTAACACTATATATTAGTTATATATTAACACTATTATTGAAAACATTTATTTTTGTTTCGTTTTCATACTGTTTAGTTTTTTTTTTAGATTTATAATAATATTATTGTGACTGGCTGAGTGGGCGGTAATTAATGCGAAAAAAGCCTCCGGTAGAAGACGCTACGAGAAAAAGAAGAATTCTAATATTTAAAAGAATCACTGAAATAAAAAATTTCACTTTATTACTTGATTTATAAAAGTGCTTCTTCTTCTTGTAGTTCCTTCTCCTATCGGAGGTTGGCTATCATCACAGCTATTTGTACCTTATTGGCGGCTGCTCTAAAAAGATCTACTGAGCTGCAACTATGCCACTCTCTAAGGTTTCTCAGCCTATAAAAGTGCAGCGCTGCTTAATTTACAAAAATAAGATAATTTCTATTCTCGTATTCATCTTACATGTTTCCTGCTATTTATAGGATGCTACTAAACAAATTTTAAAAGGTGTTAAATAGTTTTAGGATTTGTCCTATAAATTACCTTGGTATGCAATAATAAAGTATATACAACCTACCGACATCTAGCTTATTATCTTACCAAGTTTCAACTTTATTTCAGTTCTTGTTCGAAAATCTATTCAATATAGTTCTGCAATTTTCAGGAAGCTTGTTCGATTTGTAATATTATTACATTATCTGAATAGATCGTAAAGTAATAAGGTACGAATTTCTAGCAATATTGCAATATCTTAACTGTAAAGGGCTACAACTATTTAACGACTTTATGAGTTCTCCATAACTACTTATATAGGTATATATTGGATTAAAATAAGTAGACAATTTACAGGATGGAATATCTCGTCATTATTGTATAAAAGTTTGAGCTCCGACACACTGTGACAAATTTCGATCTTCTTGAATATTTTCAGATGGTAGACTAGGTTTTACATGTTTTCCACTAGTCAGAAAACATAATATGTAAACATCATCTATTATAAAATTTACTAAGAGTAAACAGAACTTTAGTTATGGGATAGTACCAGAACGGCTTATTTGATGGAGGCTCCCCCAGTTATTTCGTATGGGAAAACGAATAAATCGCTAAGCTCCATTCTGGTAATTTTTTGAGCTTTTTGTGATTAGAATAAAACTGTTTGTCAGATCGTGACGTAAGGGGACTCGTTGGAAAGGAGAGGTGATGGTAAATACGGTTTTCATAAAAAAAGTATAGCGGCATTGTCAAAGGGGTACTATAGCGTATCTTGTTTTTGGTCCCATTTTGATATACAGGGCGTTAAATGAAAGCGGATTGATCGTAGGCGAATTTTCAAGACAAAAAACAAACATAAATTATTCAGAAATACATCATAAAATCTTCGCACGATATATACACTTTAATTCTTTTTTTTTGCATCGTTTACAGCCACTTAACCAGTCATAACATTTCTATTATAAAAGTAAAAAAAACCAAAAAACAAAAGAGTGAGAAAAAGAAACAAAAGTTAATGTTTTCACAACAGTGTTCATATATAACTAGTATATAGTGTTAGGGTAGGAGTAAGACATTTCATTTAAGATAAAACATAGACTCGATTGTGGATATGGGGTAAATACAAATGGGATAAAAAAAGGTAAAGAACTATGAATAAAATAGAGGTTGATTTTATTTTTCCAAATAATTTCGATTATGCAGTCATATCCCTTTTTTATATTTTTAGTGGAAGTAGGTAACAAAAAACGTAGAGTGCAAATATATTACATTTCATATATTTTTTATCAGTTTATTTGTGGTTTATTTATTTTGGACACTCAAAAAAGATACCTTTCTTCACTTTTTGGCAATATAGATGAAAGTTTGAATTTAAGACAGTAATTTTAGCTACTTGTAAATGGTAATAAATAAGCGTGTTCAAACTTCATTCTAATTATAAAAGTTTTATAACTACGCGGAACCTAATAGATTTTAAATCAGAATTCAGTATGCACTTTAGGTTAAATAATCGCATCTTGGGAGGAAATATGTCGTCGAGACAACAATCGTCATTGTACCATTTTAAAAGAGTTTCTTTAAAATAACTGTCACCTTTTTTCGAAATAACGAACTTTTTTCGATTGACCAGACATATAGACTTTTGACAGGATCGAAATATCACATAATACTCCAGTCACTGTGGAGGAAAAGAGGTCAATACCTTTAAATTTTTATAACTGAATCTATTTTGCTAAAAATTTGGAATAAGGCTTATCTTACCTCCCTCTTCAAAAGTTATATATATGCTAGGTGAGCTTTTTATTTTTAAGGGGTGAAATCACTCCTTATTCAAAATAATGAAAAAAATTTATATTAAAGCATTTTATGGATTTAAATCGTGTTAAATTAGGTAATTAAAATATTGTCAATTATAATAATGGATATTGTGTACATTCTCAACCCTTAAATAATCTTAAAAACCACCCCTTTTAATAAAAATAATTGTAAAAAATCGTTTAACAGGTTCAAACGCTTTTGTAGTGCATTTATGTCATCTACAATGTAATTTTCTGCTTATATAAAATAATTTTGGTTGATTGCAACACTTCAACCCTTAAAAACTACCCCTTATGTCAAAATATATAAAAAAATCTTTTTAAACAACTTTAAAAGTTTTTAATGTACATTTATATTCAAAAATTCCTTTCTTATCAATAAAATATTTTTTGATTGGTTGCTTATTTTCAACCCTTAAAAACCACCTCTATGCTCACGAAATAAATTCCTCTTTGGTAAATGTCTAAATAAAAAAATTAAGTATACTCATGATGTTTTTATTGTGAAAAATTATGCATGAAAATACTTTACATTAGAAAGTATACAAAATATATTTACAAAAATAAAAATTTTTACAATATATCAAATTATTCATTGTCTGAAACGTCATTCTCGTCATGTTCTAACTCCACCTCTTCGTCTATTGCAGGACAGTTTTGACAATTGTCGCCAGAGCATGTTCCACACGTAGCAAAATAGACCTAGTCTACGACAGCCACACGCTGAGCCGCAACCCTTTTTGCAATTGCAAAAAATCATTTTTAATAGTTCTTCTGGTACAGGGGAACTTTTCATTTTTATTGGTTGTAAAATATCATCACTCTTGAACCATCCCCAATCTGTTATATCAATCTCTTTGTTTTCAAGGCATATCTGAGTTTGTAAATAAACTCTTTTGATATGCTCATCCAGGGCACTTACAGTTGGTACAAGAGATGATAATTTAACTGCACTATTTTTAGTTGTGGCTTTAATAAAGGATTCGTATCGCGTTTGTTCAAGTAATGATGAATAATCTTCGACCTTATTCATTTTGTTCATGTGGGTGTCTTTGGCAAGGCCATACAGCAAAATTGTGCAGTATCTCCCAGCTTCTAAAATGTCTTCGAGATCTGAAGTACTCCTGTCATTGGCGGCTTGCCCACACAACTTCAAAGAAGTGTCGCTTCTCTGTGTTCGTTAGTTCTCTGAAGCAGATGTTCAGTTTTTAGAGGTGCCTATATTATATACATAACATATATATATATATATATATATATATATATATATATATATATATATACATTGTCATTGGCGGCTTGCCCACACAACTTCAAAGGTCGCTTCTCTGTGTTCGTTAGTTCTCTGAAGCAGATGTTCAGTTTTTAGAGGTGCCTATATATATATACATATATATATATATATATATATATATATATATATATATATATATATATATATATATATGTATGTATGTTAGTATGTATTTGTGTGAGTGTTAGTGTGTCTGTTACCAGTTTTTCAAATATCCTTGAATAAAGCATTTATATATTATATATACAGAAAATAAGTTGATGCTCCAAAATATAAATAACATGCTCCACATTTTTTTTAGAATAACTCCGTTAATGTTTAAGCTACAGTGTCCACTAAAAAAATATTTTGAAGGTAATTTCAAAAGCAACAAGACTAAGTAGATTAAAATATGTTAAAATTCTTTCTTTTTAAATAGTAAAGGGCCAAAGTGCTGATTACAGGTGTGTCAGCCGCTGTATCCCAAACTTTAATTGGCTATATCTCTATTATTTTTCGAGCTACAACAAACATAAAAAAATCAAAATTTTTGTTAGGAAAAAAAACTACATTTTGGTATAGAACCATTTTTCACGTATCTCTTGTAGTTTTAGATTTATTTCGAAAAAATATAAATTTTTAGATAATTAAAAAAAAAAGATTTTTTAATTTAAACATAATTTTTTTAAAAAATACGCATTTTAAACAGGCTAAACTTTTAAAACTTATAAATAGCACTAAAAAAAATTAATTATGGAAGATATATGTTTAATTTCAATTCTGATCGAAATAGTGTTACTTATACTGCTAGTTTTTTTTTTAACGCTAGAGTAATTCAAATTCTTTCCTTCGTATTTCGCTTTGTTTTAATCAAAATGGCATTTAACATAGCTCATTTTAAAGGTTTTTTCTAGCTCTTTAAAAACTGTTGTATGAGTTTTTATAAAAAAAGATGTCCATTTTCCGATATTTGATGTTAAATGCATCAAGTATAGTATCCCAAAAATAAAGTCATCTTCAAACAATTATAAATCGCTTAGTATTGTACTTATAAACCTGAATAAAAAAATCTTTTTGTTTTTTTATAAGCTTTATTTTTGTTCATTATAGATTTTTCAATAAAACGCTTTGTTTTTGAGTTATTCGTACAAAATCATTGGAAAACATGTTTTTTTTTGCGAAAAGTGTACTTTTTCAAGTGCGTATAACTCAAAAAGTATTGATTTAGCGAAAAAAATTTATATGATATTTTTTGTTTAAAATTTAATTCTCTGTTAACTCCCGGGGTTATTTTGAGTGTAAAAAGTTCAACCCCCTAGATGGGGTGCCAACCACCCCAGGGGTAGAAGCACACATCGGCACCATATAACTTATGCTTTTTGAGTAATTTACTACCCACTTTAAAAATTTCAGATAAATCGGTGCAGTTATAAAACATTTAAAGGGAAAATGCCACAGTAACTATAAGGCTTTTATAACCTGAAAACCAGTTTTATGTAACAGAAACCTGCCAATGCATATTCGCAAGAAAGTCGTGAAATGTTATGTATGGTCTATCTTATTATATGGTTGTGAGATATGGACATTAAAAACCACAATGCTTAACAAATTAGAAGCATTCATATTGTGTTGCTATGTTAAATCAGAATTCAGTATGCACTTTAGGTTAAATAATCGCATCTTGGGAGGAAATATGTTTGCTGGATACATTGTATGCTTCTGTCGTTAACAATACTTTTAAATATTGTTTACATATTAGTATTAGAAAGTTTATCAATACAAATTTTTATCTATAATGGTTTTTTACCAATTAATCAACATGTTCGTTACAAATGAAACCTATACGCGCTGTAACCCACAAAAAATGTATTTCTGTTTGTTTTTTATAGATTTCATAAAGTATATCCATTCTTAATTTTATTATTTTTTGTCATTTTACGTATTTATCTAAGCTTTTCAATTTCTGCTATATTCCTTCGTTATTTCTCTTCTCTTGTTCTTCTGTTGTTTTGCCGTTTATGGCAGATTTTAAGAAATTTTCTTTTAGTTTCATTGAAATCTTTCTGCCAACAATACAGCGTTCGCCTTTTCAAAATTATATCTGGCTAAGTAGTCCAGTCGTCAAAGATTTGATTTTGAGTATTGGCAATAAATACAAGGCATTTTAAATATGCCAAAAAAACTCTGAATTTAAACTTTCACGTTACAAACGAGCGCATGTCATGGGAAATGATTCCACAAAGATGGCTTTAGGTGAAATTCATAGGAGATGTTGTATAGTTTCGAAAAATGTTATCAAGAAAAAGCAGTTTTAGAGATAGATTAAATTCAGCGTTTTTAGGCATATTTCAAATATCTCATATTTGTTGCCTAAACTTTAAATCTAAATTTCATGTTATTGGTTGTTAAGATTGGGCTCGAACAATGAAAATTTCCTAGTGACAGGTCAATTGAAGTGATACATCATTGATCTTAAGCGAATCGTTAAAATGGCAAAAATCGCGTATCGTTTTTTTACTTAAAAGCTTTATAGAAACTGACTTTATTTGCGGCAAAATACAAAAATTCTATACGAAGGCACTCTTTACCTTTAAAACAAAGTTTGACTATTTTGGATAGAACACATTGATTAAAATATATAAATTTTTACCGTAGAGTTAACACAAATTTTATTAAAAAAAAAAAGATTTCGCGGGTGTAACTGACATTCAAAATTGTCGATAAATTCAAACGTTGTTTCTAAACGAATGGTTCATTCTGCAGAAAATGTTCTAATTATTTAAAATGTGATAATAAACAGTTTTGTTTAAAAATGTCTCAGCTGCATTTCTTGTTTAACCTTCCAGCGGTCGCGGCCTTTGTACCAACAAAAATGGTCGCGCGTATTTCCTAGATACGCTAAATGCTAATTAGTTATTTTAAGATGTAGGTAATGAAATATTGTAATAATACAAAATATATTTGGTGGAAGATTGATACACTGTATTTCTTAAAATTTTTTATTGAATTTCATTAAAAACAACAACGGTGTCATAAATCCCAGATGTCTCCTAGATATTGCATATTACAAATATTATTTTAATTTCTGACAAATTTCACAGCTGAAGCGCGTGATCCTTCAACGTTTATCATTTTGACAAGGCTTACATCTTCTTTTATTTGCTGTGGCCTCCTCTACTGTCTTGATACCTAATTCTGCTTTTCATTTTGAAATTTTTTCTTTAAGCTCATTTTGAAGGGAGTACTGTGTTCTTCGGTTGACGTGTCCTTTTTCGTATTTTTCGTATTAGTAGTTTTTCGTTATTATTGGTAAAATAGATTATATAACTATTGATCACGGCTACATTTAACATGGAAAAATTAGACACAAACTCCTCGAAAATATTCCTTATTGGGACCAAGCGATCGTAATACCCTCATCAAAAATAGAAATCTTCTCCAACTCATCACTGTTTTGAAATCATCCATTCTCCATAGTTCTTCAAGGTTAACTCGATTACCATGGTAAATGCCCGCTAAATAAAGCAAGCCCAAAAGGGCTGTTATTTCTAGTTTGTCTGTATCCCTGGCCTCTCTTGGACGACAATAATTAGATCTTACAGAACTTATGTACTTATTTGTTAAGTTCACGATCCTCTCAATCATAGGATCAGTTATGAGGCACTTCCAAATATCTACGATGTCTGTGAGATTCTTAGCTGGTCCAATGATCCCAGGGAGATGGACTAATATATTGCGAGGTGATCGCTACTTTTTTGTTTGAATTTTTTTGCCAAATTAATGAGTCGAAAACTTTTTCATTTTTCTTTAGGTGAGCTATATAAGCCTCGTTGAAACTGTCAGCTTCGCCTTCGGCATTACTTCCATCACTCAATTCAGACTCAAAATCGTCATCACGTTCCGAAACATGTTCCTCTTCGTCTGTAACCCTATCATCCATACGTATATCGTCATCCGACTCAGCAAACATCAAATTTGTAACAGCTTCTATATCAGTGGGATCATTGACATTAAAAATATTTTTCTTATCCGCCATTTCTAAAATAAAATAAACAAAATAAAACTAATTGCCACAAATGGTCGCGTGTATATGAGAGATACAGACCTCTTATATCAACGTAGAAAGTTTTTAACACAAAAAATGCATGAAATAGTAATATGTTATCAATATTACAATAAGAATAATGTAACTATAACAAAAAAACAGATGTTATAAAAACTTACCTAAAAAGTCGCGCGTATATCTGAAATACAAATGCAAAATTCTCAGCAACGTACTATCCCTTGACAGGTTATTTGGGCACTGGAAGGTTGCTTTGGTAATGGAATAGGAATAGCGAAAAGCACCCGATCGCAGCGCAGCGTAGGTAATAAATATTATACTAAATCTATTACCCGTGTATCTACCACATACGCGCGACCGCTCGAAGGTTAAAACATTTTTTCTATGGCGTACATATTCTTGGTAAATCGATTTTCTTCGTTTTCCCCAACTATAGGGGAAGTTTTAGTGGGAAGCCCGGGAGGAGGCCGAAATATCAGGTATAGTAATTAGTAATATTGCGTTTCAGATTTTAACACCACCTGCTTACATTATAAATGCTTCTTTCAATACTAGTGTTCCCAGTATGCTGAAAACTTTTATTATTTGACCGGTATTAAAACAAGGTGATCCTGAGTTAATGTCAAATTTTCGACCCTTGTCTGTTCCAGCATTTGTATCTGAGATTATTGAATATGCAATGCAAAAACAACTTTTCCAAATAAAATAACAAACTCACTGAAGACCTCTGATTGGTCCAGTAATCAGTCGCTCCTGTCCAATAATTTTGTATTATTTGCATCCTGTGCAAATTCGACTAAACCTGATCTAAGTATTGCCATCAATGGTAAGGGTATTTGGAATTGTAGTAATGTGAGTGTTTAAGAGTGCCTTGCGACTCTTTTTTATCTTTTAAGACTCATTGTTGGAATGTGAGTTAAAAACTTATCTCTAAGTGTTATCAATTGAGAAATTTGGGTAGAATACTTAGTCCGCACCGTCTTTGTCGTTTTTATTTTGCTAAAGTACCATCGACAATGAGTTACGGTATAACTGTCTCGGATGACTCTCCTACTATAAAGAACGTTTTTAATGCCCAAAAGCTAATTGTGAGATATATTGCAAGTGTTTCGTATGGTTGGTCTTGTGAAAGCTTATTTAGGGATTTAAATATAATATTAACAGTGTATGGAATTTACATTTTGGAATTAATAATACTATTTCATAAGAATCAAAGAACTTTTTGTGTGACAATGATATTCGCTCACAAAACAAAAGAAATAAGAGACAGTTTGTAGTACAATATCGACATTTAGAAATAAGTAGGAAGTCATCCACTATCTTTGGTTTACTACTGTATAATAAACTTCTGTATAATAAAGTTAAAATTATGTTAATTATATTACGCTGTCTATATTGTATGCTTTGTATGTATTTTAATGTTTGAAATATTTTTAATGTATTGTTCTATTTTTTGTAATGTTTTATATTTATAATTTGTACTTTTTGACTTGCTATAAACCCTGTTGTAACTTATAGTCAAATAAACTCTCGAATGTGAACTTATTTGTTAGTAGAATTAATGATTTTTAGCTTTTAAAACAATTTGTTTCTCTACAATAATCGTCGAAAGAGGAGATATAGGAGCCTTCTATTTTGCTCACATAGTTTGAAGTATTTTACAAGCTGTAAATAAAAAAAAATGTGCTAATGGTTTTACAGATAATTTATTTTGTGTAATTTAACACTTAGTTATACCAGTCTTTATGCATGCTAAAAAATGATAATAAAGTTAGTTGAACCTTATAAATTACCGTTAAAATAATGTCCCTGGGGATCCGGAATGGCGTGAAAAAACATTGAAATGAAAGGTGCATTGTGTCCATTAGTTGAATTAATGGTTTTCGGAGGTCGACGTTGCGAAAACAGTGATGTAGATTGTTTTTTTTTTCTTACAGGACTAGAAGAAATTGATTTTTAAAAATATGTAACTTTGGTAAAGATAATATTTTACGGGAAATTTTAGATTTTCTATACCCTTTACTATAGTATTTGTTAATTGTTTTTTGATATATTTTTTATTCTTTTTATATAGTAAGGTTATTTCTATACGGGTGAGCCATGAGGAAAATGTGGAGATCCCTGTGGGAAATAAAAAATGGCCTTTAAATTGTGTCTGCTCCTATAGGGTGAGTTGTGTTAGGTCTTGTTACAAAAAAAATCGTTTGATATATAGAGAGCTTTGATATATAGATGGTTTAGAGAGAAAGTGAAGACAAAATGTGAAGAAAAGAAGAAGGTCTTTTTATAATACAGAATACAACAAACACAACAGGCATGCAAATACTATAAACGTATCAGAATTGAAACGAATACTTTAGTTCGACAAATAAAAAAGAAGCACTCACAGCTTCTCAAAAGAGATGGAACACGAATGTTACAAAAGATAAAAAGAAATATGAAGAATGATCAGAGAACGAAGAAAAGAGATAAATTAACTATAGAAATGAAACACATTCAGAAGAAAACATTGTTAGAAAACGTTCAATACCTATTTGTTAAAGGTGACGATAATGAACCACCAATACAAAAAGTGACAACAAACAAAAAATAAATACTGAGGATAAACAGGTAAAGAAAGCATTAAGAAAATTAAAAACAGAACATCACCAAAAGATGACAGGATACCGAACGAATTCTTAAAGTACGAAGGACCAGATCTGATCAAACAACTATTAAAAATAATCCAAAACATAATAGAATAAAACAGGATTCCCTAGGAATGGATATCAGACATCCTAATACCTTCTTTCAAAAAGAGAGAAAAATCGGATCCTGAAAATTACAAAAGAATTTAATTTAATAAACACGACGTTAAAATGATTAACCAAAGTCAAAACAAATGAACCGAATAAAATTATAACACTAGCAAAAGTTTTGTGGAGCTTACACAGAAATTTGACCAGGTTAAATTAAGGGACGTTATTTGCTTATTGTACTCAAAAGAAATACATCTAGAAATGATCCAAATGATCGAAAATATCTACCTAAACAACACAATAAAAGTAAATGTAGAAGAAGAACTAACTGACCTTATTAAAGCTGGCAATGGGATAAGACAGGAAGATTCCCTAAGTCTTCTACTGTCTAACCTAATTGTGGATGAGTAAAGTAAGAAGTAAATTATAAAAAAAAGTAAGAACTAAAAAAGAATACCAAATGGGAGAAAAACAACTTAAAATAATCTGATAAGCAGCCAACGCAATAATTCTCTCTCAAAATTAAGATGATTTACAACGTATACTGCATCAATTTAATATACCACCATCATGTCTACATATAAAAGGAGAAGAAGGGATATATAGAAAAAAACTCAACCAGTATACGGTTTTTGAGAACTATAATAAGAATTTTACTAAAAACAAATATTCAATTAAAACGGCATATTATTTATTTATTTTTTTTTATTTAGAAAATCGCATCGACCAAATGGCCATTAGCGAAAAATTAGTGGATTACATTAGGTACAATTACTTCAATACAATTTGGTTTATTAAATATTGTGGTACTTATTAATGTCTTTCAAGAAATTCAGAGTATTGTTAAAGTTACAGTCTGCACCTAGAGCTTCTATAAGTGTTCCTGGTATCTTGTTATTGCTTCGTTGTTGATTGTAGAGGGGACATTCACATAGTAGGTGCATTATTGTAAGTGTCGACGTCCACGTTTCACATCGTGGCGGTTCGCACTTTATAATTAAGTAATCATGCGTTAACCTAGTATGTCCGAGTCTGAGGCGCGTTACTATTATTTCTTGGCTTCTTGACTTAGGTAACACATTCCATGCCTCTATGCTGGGTTTCACTTGTTTTAATTTTGAATTCGACACACTCCATTTATTTTTCCACGCACTTAAGATTGATTTTTTTATATAAGCTTTTATATCCGTTGATACTGATGTGTTTACGATCTCGGAAACGTCACTCACTATCGCGTCTTTCGCACTATGGTCAGCAGTTTCGTTGCCTTTTATTCCTATATGGGATGGGATCTAGATGAAATTTATCTCATTATGATTGATATAAGCCTGAAGAAGGACTGTTTTAATTTTTTTTAAAAACGGGTTTTTTGGATACAGTTGTCGGATGCTTTGTATGGCACTAAGTGAGTCTGTTAAGATAATATATTTGGAGTTTGTTGTCAGATTGATTAGTTCTATGGCGCGATAGAGAGCATACAGTTCAGCTGTATAGATAGTACTAACATTAGATAGTTTGAATTTAAGGAATTTCTCTAGAGTTACTACAGACGCTCCCACACCTTCGGATGATTTTGAACCATCAGTGTATATCTGGGTATGATTTTTATAACGACTAATGATTTTTCTAAAATAGGAATTATTTATTTTTCCCTACACGATAAATTAATTATTATTTAAAATATCCAAAACAAAAATAGTAAATAAAATATTGGGAACATTTAAATAGAATAAAATAACGGATTACAAGGAATAACGAATTTACTTGACAATTTAAAGCAGTATGGAGCGAGTTGTATACCGGTAGCGAAAACAAAAGAGTAAGACCCAAATTGAGATAGATACTGGAAGTCAAAACTGACGTAAGAAGATCAGGAATTGATGTAGACGAAGAGATACAAGAACAGTGTAAAGTTAGATGAAAGAAAATATGTAAAACAATAAAATGAGCTTAGAAATTGGTCCACCCTAGTAATAAAGGCCTAAAAAAACTTTTGTGGGAGACCATATTCTTTATGGATTGTTAAATCATACACAAACATATGTATAAATAAGATTGGGGATGAAATGATCTCATGAGTTTATGAGTACGGTACTAATACAGTAAGACCAAATGTAACCTATGCTAATATAGTAAATAATAGACAACCTCTTGCAGCTCCTTTAGATAACCAAGATTCTAACTCTATTCTTATTAAGTTTTAAGAAGAATTCAAAGACATGTTTAATTAAATTATGCAGGAAAACAGCATGAAAATCAACATGCTAACCAAACTCGTATGCAAACAAAATTCTTTCTGCAAATAGCTAAATGTAATGTTGCTAAATCATATGGACGAGGTAATAACATTTCTACAACAAAATCTTATATAATAATAATAAGTAAGACACATTTTACAGACGAATCGTATTTTAAGACACCGCATTCTCTAAGGTATCATACTAACCACCCAGAAAATACTTTCCATAGAGGTACAGCAATCTTAATCAAACAATTAAACATTTCATGATGCAAAGTTATGTAAAAGACTGTATCAAAGCTGCAGTAATTAAAATGTGCTTATTGCCCTTCAAAGTACAATATTAAATAAAAAGATTTCAGATTTTTCTTTAATACGCTAAATTTTTCGAAGCTAATGACTTTAATAGTAAACATACTTACTAGGGATCAAGGTTAATAATAACAAAGGGGAGAGAGCTCTATAGCCTAATTCAAGAAAATAAATACTCATATTACTCACCAGGCACACCAACATACTGGGTAACGGACTCCAAAAAAGATCAGACTGCTTAGATTTTTGCATCATAAAGGGAATATCTAACACATTTATAAACGTGGGTTAGAATAACCATTAGTAAAGCTAATAAGACAAACAACGCCAACATAACTTAAGAAATATTAAGACTTGTTATCAAAAAGTCACTAGGAATTGACCTAATAACACCAAAAATGGTAAAATAATTGCCTAAAGAAGACAGTAATCATTACATATACATTTACCGCAATATTGAGGTATAAATATTGGCTTACCAATCTAAACATTGCAGGAATACTTTTATTACCTAAACCAGAAAATATCCAGACCTTACATGCGCTTACTGAATACCAAATTTTTAGTTTGGATTTCGACGGAATACTCAACTATCCCTTAATGCCACGGAATAACATATAAAATCCACTTCGCATTAAAAGAAAAGAAATATTGCCCAATAGCAATAGCTTCTTTATAAAATTAACAAATCTTACAACAATTTTTTCAAATACTTACATCATACTTAAAAAACCGATAGCTCAGAACAAAAGTAAATGCAGAAATATCCAAAATTCATTCTATTACGGGGAAATTCTGCAAGGCATCGTTCTAGGACCTGTATTATATTTCTTATATACATCTCACGTACAAACTTCAAATAACGCAATAATTCTCACATTTTCAGATTACATAGTAGCACTCACAAGTCATAAACACATAAAAATAGCTATACAACAACTCAAAGACTACTTTGTCTGTATGATATTGGCAACTAGCTGGAACAATGGAAAATAAAAATAGATGAAAGCATGTTAACCATGACGAAAAACACCACCACCAATATATTAGTGGAGGAAATAAAGCACTAAAATTGCCTAAACGTTTAACTTTTTTAAAGTAAGACAAATCGTTATGAAACCTTTTGCATTCGATTTGGGAGAGCTTCAGGAAATTTCTTGAGCACTTGGCATGACATGACATGACAAGATCGTTTTTACCTTGTTTAGGCCTGAGCCTCTTCAAGGAATGAAATACTCCGTGTTTTTTTTTCTAGGAGTCGTGGGGGTGCGGTAAACGGCAGACGCGTGATATGATGCATGTGGAGGTGGAAGTGGTGGACTACTAAGAAACAGGAGGGTAGCTGAAGGTGACTGTGTGTATGATCTGAGAAGATCCAGAAGCGTACAAGAAGAAGTGGGTGCTGCCAAGCATGCCAGTTTAGGTACTTTAGGGTTACCAGCCAAGTTTTTAGGAACGGCTCTTTATCAGCGTTGTTGGCGCGCAGACTTTACCTGCGATATTGGATGGGGAATGATTCTAGTATATCAAAATACTCTTCAGGAAGTTCGTGTCCAGTGTTGTGGAGAAGTTTAGCTGGAGGAAATGGAACTTTCTTTAAGAGAAGCCTGGTGAGTATTTGCCCTCTATGATTGCAAGGCGTCTTTAGTGTTCGTTTGGCTCTGTTGTTCGAGCCGGCTATGGTTCTTAGGACATACTTCCTGCTGAGGGTTAGGATTCTGTCCTTTATCGGTGTTATGTGGGATATTGCGTATATGTGGGCTGATGGATACGACCAGTCCTTCCTCATGCAGTATCGTAAGATACGACGTTCGGTGGCCGTAATGGCGTAGTTGATGTGCATTCAGGAAGATGTGGATGCAAGCCTTGTATTCGACTATCGGTGTGACAAAGGTCTTGTATGTGTGCAACAAAGTTTTGGAAGGTGTTCCGCCCAGTTTGCCGGATAGCACTTTCAGGAGGTTAAACCTCTGCCTCATCCTGTCTAAGGTTTCTTGAACGTCGGCCTTCCAGTTCTCGTAAAACAAACTCCCAAGTAGAGAACCGAGGTCCTGAAGATGAGGTTTCTCCTAAAAGCGATATCCGGCCCCGGACGTCCTAATAATAGGGAGATTTAAATAAGATTGCTTGTGTTTTGGAGGGGTTTATAGTCACCCTCCATTTGTTGCACCATTTCATGACTCTGTCCAGATAGTGCTGAGACCGTTCGAATACAGAGCGTTGCTGTGCACCCTCCCTGTGAGGACCAGAGGTGAAGATGGTCGTATCATCAGCAAACAGGAGAAGAGACTCTGATCCTTGCTGTGGTCGGGGGATGTCACTGTTGTAAACTGTGTATAATACTGGTGCAAGTATTGAGCCCTGGGGCACTCCAGCTTGTGAAGTGAATGGAGTGGATAAGTGGTCAGCGATTTTGATCAGCACTTGGCATAAGAGACAAATGAAAATTACATTGTTGTAGGCGGAAAATGCATTTTCCAAAGTGCATCTCAAAGTGTTTAAAAAATAAAAATTCACAACTCAGAAAATAATCATAAAGATAAGTTCAATTTTCATACGCGGGGGTTTCTGAGGTAACTGAACACAAACATCGGGTCGGTGTAGATATATAAGGTACCTGGTGCGCTGTATCTAAGTCGTCTCCGAGAATTTTATGGAAATTCGTAATAAAATTTGTTAAAACTTTATTCTGCCTATTCGCCTATCAATAGGTCACAGATTTCATTTTCACCAAATATATTATTAAAGGAATGGAAAAATTCACTAAAAGCAGGTTTGATAGGAATTACCAGCAACAGATTCCACAGATAGCAGGTTAAAAAAAGATCTTAAGTGCTTGAATCAAATTAAAGAATTTATTGTCCAATATGATCCATTTTATGATGCACAAAACAAATTGATAAATGTTGCTAATGGAATGACTGAAAGCGAGAAAGCAAACTATCACAATGCGTTTGAAATAGGCGTTACTACAAGAGTAGAAATTT
This sequence comes from Diabrotica undecimpunctata, assembly GCF_040954645.1. Classification (NCBI taxonomy): domain Eukaryota; kingdom Metazoa; phylum Arthropoda; class Insecta; order Coleoptera; family Chrysomelidae; genus Diabrotica; species Diabrotica undecimpunctata. The sequence goes on from NC_092809.1 coordinate 117,855,422, forward strand.
TTGGGAAATATTTTAAAGACTTAACATTATCCAGATCAAAAATCATGAAGACTATTAAATTTTAGAACTCACAAATTGCCGTTGATTAAAAGACAGTGAAAGTTGATCTAGTTGTACTGATTCATAGAATACGTATTATCAGAAAAAGTAACGAAGAAATGGAGGATGACTTACAGTTGTTATCACCCTTTTCACATGCGTTCTTTAATACATTTGGAACGTTAAAACACACCATTAATTAATAACATAATTAAAATGCTGCAGAAAAAAATTAATGAAGTAGGCGATTCAGTGTGAAACTGATGCAAATAGAACGATTGTCTTGTTCATCTTCTTCTTTTTATGTAGTCATGACTCTGTCTGTTTTTCAATATGCCTACAGTAAGTTGTCGTTCCATCGTTTTCGTGGTCTTCCTACTAAGCATCTTCTCATTGGGGAACCGTCTCTTGCGGTCTTTACTACTCCATTTGTTGTCATTTGGCTTAATCTGATCGTTTTATTCTATTCTTTTATTTCTTACCCAATTCTTACACAGTCCTCTCTGTGTCACGGCCTGTTTCTGCCGCTTATGTCATTATTGATCTGATAACTGTTTTGTAAATTCTGCCTTTCATTTGTTTCCCGATATTTTTATGTCTCCACATTATTTCATTCAGGCAGCCTGCGGCTCAGTTTGCTCTATTTACTTGATCTTCCACTTCAGTTGCGAGCTTTTTGCAGCATCATTTGTTCTATTATCTAACCTTCCAGCTCCAATTTACGTCTTAGTAAATTTCCTGTTGAAACCATACATTTTGTCTTTTTTGGGGAAATTAACATGTTCAATTTTCTGGCGGTGATATAAAATTGATGCAGCAATAAATTGTCTTCACTTTGAGATAGTGTTGTCTGCATATCAGATCATTTTAAGTTGTTTTTCTCTGATTTGTTATCCTTTTTAGTTCTAATTTTTTTAATTATTTTATCCATAATCATGTTGAACAATAGAGCACTCAGGGTATCTCATCTAGAACGATTGTGACGACAGCAATAGACGTAGTTTCGGATGTGAATAAAAACGTAGTCACCATTGGTGAAGACACAGATAATATTGTATTGCTTACTACCCTTAATTTATCATTATTTGTACAAACAATCACGACAAAATAAACTAGCAGAACAGTATTCCTCAAAAATTTTAGGAAATTTACCATCGGTTCAAAAAATGTTCTCTTGCTACATGCAATATTTGGCTAAGACACTGTATTATCAACCTTAGGCCATAAAAAAATCAAATCCTTTATTATGTTTCAGACAAATGCTGACCTGAATGTACATGTGCAGAAATTTAAAGAACCATATCTCGAAATAGAGTAAATAGTTGGCACTCAATTACTTCTGGCCATGTACAACGATTCAAATAAGCTTTAGAAGAGCAAATGTTCTTGAACAATACAAGCTCACTACTACTAAAATGGTTAAACCGTATTGGTATAGAATGTATTTAATGACCTTTTCCAATAATAAAAAAATACCATCGGGAAAATTCTACCAACGGTAGATGCTTATACGCTGCATTTAAAACAGGTGTACTATCAACAGCAAAATTGGCTTTATGGAGAGCACATCTGTTTAAATGCAGCGGAGTGGGAATGGGAAACTAAAAATTAAATTTTAGTTCCCATAAAATTGACGCAGCCACCTAGTCCACCCAGTATCATGTAGTTAAGATTCTGCGGCTGCAAGACATACTGCGGAAACTCTTGTAAATGCAGGCCGCAAGGCATGAATTGTGCGGGATACAATTAAACGAATAATGAACTATATACATCGAATGAAGATACAGTAAGAGGCGAGGATGACGAAGTAGCAGAAGATAGAGAAGATTGAAAAAAATATATATAAAATTTTTATTATTATTATTATGAAAAAAATAACTGTTACTATTACTCACTGTTTTAGTTACTATTACTCACACGCATTTTATTACGAATTTAAATAAAACTTCTGAAGACGACGTAGATACCGGGCACCAAGTTCCTCGTAAAGCATTTTCAATGCAATATTCGTGTTCACCGACCTTAAAAAACCCTAAGATAATAAATTTAAACTATTTTTATATTGAATTTTCATAAAACACCAGGAGATAATGTAGATACCTGTCACCAGGTTCTTCATACAACATCGAATAAGCAATATTCGTGTTAAGCGACCTTAAAAATCTTAAGATAACAAGTTTCGACGATTTACATAGTGAATTTCCATAAAACTCCATGAGACAACGTAGATACCGGGCATCTGCGTCCATACCAAGTATAAAAAAATTGAACTCATTTCCATGATTATTTTTCGAGTTGTGAATTTTTATTTTTTGGACACTTTAAGATGCACTTTAAAAATGCATTTTTCGCCTACAACAACAATCATCATCATTTGGCTCCACAACTCTATGTGAGTCTTGGCCGCGTTTAATATTTTCCTCCATTGTTGTCGGTTCTGAGCAGCTATTTCCCATTGCTGTATTCCCATTTTACGTAGATCTACTGCGTCCTTCTATCTCTTTCTTGGGCGACCAACTGACCTTCTGCCATCGGGCCTTTCCCAGAATGTGGCGTTCAAGAGTCTTTCGTCAGTCGATTTTGGTACGTGCCTCCAGCAATGCAATTTTAATTTGTCACTAATGCCAAGTGATCAAAAATTTTCCTGAAGCTGTCCCAAATCGAATGCAAAAAAAGGAAGCAGAAAAGTGTAATGCTTAATTTTCTCGCTTATATATTAACAATGAAAAAATACTTAGAACTTATACAACCAAATACCTTGGGCTTCACCTGGACCCAAACCCTGTGTTGAAAGGAACACATCAGAAAAAAAGAAAACAAATACAACTAACACAAAAAGAAATTAATTGGTTAGTTGGAGAAAACTCTAAATTGTCAATAAATAACAAAGTGTTAATTTATAAAACAGTTATCAAGCCAATATGAACATATACCATAGAGTTGTGGGGCTGTAATAGTAAATCCAATATTGCTATAACGAAAAGATGCCAGTCAAAAATCTTAAGAGCAATTGTTGATGCAGCCTGGTATGTAACTAAATAAAGAATCTATGAGGATCTCAACAGTACAAGAAGTAATCCAGCAAAAGAAATCACAATACATTTAAAAAGTGAACACTTCAATCCATTAATTTGCTCGATACCTCAAGATCAAGTTAGCAAAAGACTAAAGCGAAGTTGACAAACAGACCAGTAACATGGACACATGATTCTCTTACTGGAGGAGACCTTAGTACACCAGAATCAAGGGACAGAACCTAAACTTATCACAATAATTTATAGAATACATTTTTATTTTAATTGTTAATTTATTAGTTATAATAAAAAAATTAATACGGTAGGTATAACATAATATTTAAATTATTTTATAGCTATAAATCATTTTATAATAGAGTTTTATATTGCATTTATATTTTTTTTCATAGCTAATGTTAAAGTGTTGCTATAAAAACTGTTTTGAGTAGATAAAGTATCACTTTAACCGCAAGGGTAGATAAAGTGACACTTTAACAGCAAGAGTAGATAAAATGTTTTAACTTTTTTTTGTTCTTAACAAATTGACGTCATAAGGTGCTTCTGTCAGAAATTTAATAATGTCATCTAACTCCAGGATTTTGGACTTTTTAGCTTTGTATCCTCCACTCAGGTTTTTAAGTAAGGTGGTTAAATTGCTGAATTTAGAAATGTCACAATTTTCATTTACCAACAACGTACGCTTCAGCATCGAATAATACGACCATAATGACGATGGCATCGTTTTCTTCGACTTTTCATAAAAATACGCCAGAAGTATTTTTTCACTCACGCCATTAATATTCTTAATGCTTTTCCACTTTTTAAAAGACGGGTATTCTTTCTCAAACATCATTCTAGATTTTTGTGGTTACAAACAATAAACTTTCTGCTTCCAACGCTGCATTTTCTACATCTGATGGCAGGTTTTCCTTTTCTTGTGTCAATTCTTTTCCGTCCATTTTGTATTTATTCACTTTGTACACAAAACGCAACAATATTCTCCGCAAAAACCAAAACGTAACATTTGTTTGACATTTGTTGACAGAGCAATTCATATCTCTAGCAACGGAGCAACACAATTGCGATTTTTGTGCTAAAAATTACAATTTTCTTTGAAATTCTATTTTTCACCTGAACTTGAAGTCTTGCTATAGAAACAAATGTTGTATTGCACACGACGATAAAATCGCATTATCTTCTCGAGTATAATTATTAGCGCTCTCGAAGATAGAGTACAATTTTATCGTCTTCTACAATAAATAACTATTAAACGTATATCTTTTGACTTTCAAAATACCTAAACTTATTTGAAATTTTGGTCTACTGTAAGTCTACTGCGAATATAGTATTTATTTTAAAATAAAAATTCCCCTATCTGTACAATCACATATTGTTTAATTTTAAAACTGACAACAGTGCACAACTTACAACCTACCTAATACTGCACATTCTCGTGCTTTATATTTATATTCTCCGCATATATTCAACTGCTTATTACATAAATAAAGGTAAAATTCCTTTGTTCATATTTTATATATTAGGCGAAATTTCAACTTCATTTTCTTTGTTTCAGGTATGACTGAAGTATTGTTTGCGGCATTGCGGTAAGCCTTTACTTAATTAAGTCAACAAGCTGAGATTTCTTGACATTCTTTCACAGGTTATGTTGTTGGCTTATTACGGAGACCCAATTCTGTACAAAATTGCATTCAGTTTTAATTTTGTATTGTACAAAAAATAAAGCACAAAAGGATATAAGACATCACTTTGTTGTGCTTACAATATATTGTGCACAGTTATTGTGAATATACCTTTGTAAAATAGCTCTTATATGGTTTTAGTTAAAATAGGATAGTAAAATAGTAATACAAGAAAATATTTCTGAAACTCTTTTCTTTTGGCATTTCTATGTTAGATATTACGTTAAGTATGAGGTTAAACCACAACTGATTGTAGATAGATAGATAGATTCAATCTATCTGCGACCTTTTCAGATCTATTCTGGTCCTCTAATCCTAGATTACATTCTCTAGCCTGACCCTTTTGAAAAGGTCTTATAGCTTCTAGACTGAACCTTCCATGTAGCTATTTGCCGGTGGCTTTTTCTTGCCTAATGTAAAGAACCGCATATTTGCCAGGCTATTGCACAGACACAAAATATCATTTGGCTGACAGCATCTGCATAGATCGTCATATGCCACTCTCGTCAGCTGCAACTGAATATTCAGCTTACAGTGCCCTGTTAACGGATCTACTATAGTTTTAACTGTTTTCCTGTCTTTACTTATTAGATCTGCTGTAAATTTTGGTGTGAATATTCTATAATGAACTGTTTCATCTGTCTTTCTCCCATTGAATTCCTTCTCCACTTCAGATATTTGTGTGCTACATACTTTCTTGCAGCTGTTCTTGTTGCTGCCTTTGCCGCTCTACATAAAGGTTCTGGTCTAACCTTGGTAATTTTATCTACTTTGTCATTGCCCTTATGACCATTGTGCCTTGATTCCCAGGCTATCGTAACCTTGTTGCAGTATCCCACTTTATTTAGGGCACCCACACAATATCATACTAGCGCTGCCTAACTATCTGTGAAGAGGTCAATTGAACGGTGCTTTCAGTTCTTTCCTGCTTTTCTATTCCTTTCACACAGTAATGAACTTCCGTTATTCCGCATAAAAAATTGTGATACCCTTAGATAAACTTACCAAGTGTATCCCTTGCTTTGTTTCTACTGTACCGACTCCTACACGCTCAGATGTTTAAGAGCCATTAGTGTGTCAGGTAGCTTCTGTTTGTATGGTTAATCCTTTCTTTCAGTCTTCCAGTCTAAACCATGCGCCTGGTTTATGTGTTGCTGAGTATGTTTTATTTTGTAAATCACAGATCTAGCTTCGTTTGGTATAAAAATGTGAAGCGGTGGAAGATTCAGCAGCACTTCTAGAGTAGTTTTTATGGCCTCCGTAATGCACAGACATTTTAGCCTCTGTTTATTACTGAGCAGCATTATTGCTCCCACTTGCTGCGTCTTTATCCACCAAGTCACAGACCCACAGGTTTATTATTAAACCTATTATGGTTATTATAAAATACACCCCAATTTCTTTTTTGGTAAATGGAATCTCTGTTCCTTACAGGACTGGTGGTTTTAAACCTTGTAATGCTTTCTTTTTGTGTTTTTTGACTATTTAAATATTGTTATCATATCCTTATCACGATATTCTAGTCACTATAAGTAAAAGTCTTTTGTGAACAGATTTTTAAGAAGATCATCTACCAAGGTTGCCCAAAGTGAAGGTGACAGAACTCCTTGTGACCTCCATATTATTGCAAATGTGCCCCGTCTACTCATTGCTTTAATTAAAGAATCGGTGGTAACATTATTAAATGCCCCCTCAATATCTAAAAAGCGGCCATAACTATCTCTTACCATTGCTAAATCATCCAATGCTGAGTCCATAGATTTACCAGATTAATATACATATTAAGTATGGCTTAAATGATTATCTTGTAGCACTTTGTCTCTTATGTATCTATTTACAAGTCTCTTTAACGTTTTTAATAGAAAATACGATAGGCTTATTGGTCTATATAACTTTCCTGTTAAGTATGATATTCTACCTACCTCTAGCAAGTATATGACTTTAACCTTTTGCCATATTTCCGGTATGACCCCCAGAACCAGACCTTTAAATGTTAACAATTTATCTTTGTTAAGTACGTTCCATCGGGTAATTCTCGAGTTTACTGTAGTCCCTTCCTGGCACAACATTTCTTCGGTATACCGATTTGTTTCGGTTATGACTAACGCGAGTATTTTGTCGTTCAATAGTAGTCAAAATTAATCAATTCATTTTGAAACATCCTGTTTTGTCGTTCCTTTGGTTCCGAAATATCCTCTTATGCTGTTCCTGCAGCACCCTCTTGGGTCTATTCTGCGACGTCTTCTTTCACTGTCCCGATCACCTAACCAAATACACATGTAAAAGTATAAATAAATCTAGTAAATAATATAAATATTTTAATTTACTTTACCGGTCTCATATAAATCGACGTTCTCCCATCCAAAATTCGATTTTATGTCAAAATTATTACATTTAACCAAATTGTAGTCGTTTTCAGGATCACTGTTTTTAAAAGCAGCTAGTAGTTCTTATTTTGTGAGTCTTCTATTATTTCTAAACGTTAATTTAGATTTTTTATAGTTAGACGGACCTGACGCATTTCTATTCATCTCAATCTAAATAATAATTAGCTAATTCGAAAACTGCACAAAAATTTAACAACTTCAAACCTTTAAAAGTACACTCATTATTGCATATGCGTGATATTTTAACAACCAAATTAAATTTCAACAAATTAAGTTCATTTAAAATGTGGATGTACCGCTGAATGCTAAGAGTAAACTGGGCCAAGAGTACTACGAATGAAGAAATACTGAGAGCAATGAATACATGCCTCATCTGGTCAATACTATCAAAATTAGGAATACGTCATATCTAGGACACATAATGCGCCATAGGGAATTTGAGCAGCTCCAGGTAATATTATAAGGTAAGATTGAAGGTGAAAGGGGCATAGGACGAAAGAAAAAATCTTGGCTACGAAACATCAGAGATTCGACCCACACAAAAGGAAATGAATTAATTCATCAAGCCCAGAACAGAGAGAAATTTGCCATATTGATCGCCAACCTCAACAAAGAAGGCACTTAGGAGGTGGAGGTGATATTTTAGCCTTTGACTTGAAGGTAAGCCAGTGACTAGGTTCGGCATCGTGCGTACTATGCATTCAACTACTATGACTTCGATTGGTGTCATGAGCACTAAAAGGATTAAACAAGTTGGTACTTTCCCCGACATTTTTATTAGGGATTCTCTATATCCTACCCAGTTTGTATCTCTAAGTTTGTATCTCTAATATCTGTAATTCGAATTTGAGGTTCATCAGTTGGTTCTGCCCCATATGGTGTGCTGTGCGTTGGCATCACATCCTATAATTAGCTGTAATTTAGTTAGGCAATATGCCACGATATCGCTTTTAATGCTTGGTGGGCCTTGAGCCTCAACACCCAGAAAGTACGCTGAACATACCACCAGCTTCTTCTCTCCTAACTCCGTGGGTATAGTTAGAATACCTGTAGCAATAACATCGGCACAGAGTACAAGGATAAGTGTACAATCTAGACTATTACTGTGAATTATGCACGACCTGGGCCTTACAGCTTTAGGTGTATATTAAACATTACCTTGTTTTGTTGATTAGCCAGCAATCTTCTCGCCTATCCTGCAGGGCTCCTCCAGGAGGGCTATATCAATGCGTTCTTATTCCACTCTTCTAATCAGCCTTGCCGATGCGGCTTTTGCGTGTTAAATATTGGCATGCATGAGCTTTATTTCTCCCTTCACTACGAATAGTTGTGCGGTAATGGAAATTACATGTCTAAATACCACTTGAGATTTGGGTTTTCACTCCAAAAATAGGAAATAGTTTTCAAAAAAAAATTATTTTAAAAGATTACGGGAAAATGTATAGCTAATAAGTTTTTAGTATGTTATGTTTTTTACTTGGCTCGGTCTTGTAAGCAATTGCCTTCTTTGGTTGACAAAAATCTAAGGGTAGTGTTTTTACCTTCGGAATATTAAATTCTGACTGTTTTTTATGTTTTATTTGTTTGCATAATGTGTGTTTCACATTTATTAGATGTTTGTGTATTGTGTGTTGTATATGTATTGTACATACATAATTGTAGGTGATATCTACGATTCCTTTAATCCGTTATTGTTGGTATGTTCTTGTTGTTTTCACAAAATGAAATACATTTTATTGCTAATTTCGCATCAACGTGTTTTAAACAAATCATTTACTATTTAATGTTTATTACAGAAACAATTCCACAATTTTTTTAAGTTGTATTAGGTAAATCTTAAAATTGTTTACAATTTTAACTCATATTTTTTCAAATTTGTGAACAGCGACTAAATAATGAAAAAAAAAATAAATAAAAAAAAACATTTACAACTTTAATTAGAAACAAACAAAGTACTACAAAAACATATATAAACTAAAAAATTAAATTGTGGACACAAACTACAGTGGTCAAACTTTGGTGGTCAAATTTTCTAAGCAATCTTTGCAGCATGCCATTATGTGGTCCATACATAGCCAGGATTTGCAAATTTTGCAAAAAGAGCGAGTTTTGCGTCTTTTGCAATATTTACAATTTCCTCTCTTACCTGGCTGGGGCTCTGGTACAACGTCGACCTCAATGCCTGAGAGTCTCAAGACCGAAGCAAGCACAGCTTTTGTCAAATGCGTGCCAACTGCTCTCCGTCGTATACTCTCCTGTACCAATTCCATACCTAGGTTTTTTTGGAATAATCTTCGCATTTTGGAAAATTCTCCATCTGGGTTGTTGCCTTTGTAAATTACAAATTCATTAATTGCTGCAGGATTAAGGAGATTATAAACTACTACCATTGGCCAACGTTTCGTATTTCTGGAAACATTATATGATGTGATCATTCTAACTACAACATCTACTCCACTCTTTGTGGAATTATAAACAGTAATTCTTTCTGGTTTTTTCTGATCACCAGTATCTTCATCAATCCGATCATCTCTGTGCACAGTGGAAATAGCAATTACATTTGTTCCTTTCTTCGGTATATATGATACGGCAGTCATACCGTTGCTAAATGCAAAAACTGAAGAATATACCTGCCTATTTTTAATTTGTGTTATTTCTGGTCAAGTGAAACAAGATTGTAAGAAAAATACAACTAACAAGCAGTGCAAATATTGTTACACATTTGATCGGGTGGGGTCTGTCAGGACCAACGGCCATGCAGCAGCTATTTAGAAATTTTAAAAACGGTTTTGTATAAAAAAATGGTATTTAGTTTCTAGGAACGTACTGAAAAGGTAGAAATTAAAAAAAAAATAAAATGAGAGAATTATCCAAAATTTTTATTTTGTCGTAGACTCACAGACCACACCCGATGAACGGAGGGTTAAGTACGATAAGTTTTGATATCACTAGTCTCTTCACTAATGTACCATTGGAGAAAACTTTAAAAATAATAAGAGCCAAATTAGAATACATTGACAATAAAATCCAAACTGTATCATCTATCATAGAGCTACTAACACGATAATGATTTCTCTAAACAAAATTTCGGGTTAGCCATAGGCTCAGATTAATCTCCATTATTAGCAGATATATTCATGAGGAATTTCGAACAAAACAAAACGATCTACCAAGCGTAGCATTGGAAGACGGAAAATTTCTTGTCTTAACAATTATAGAAAATGGTTCGAGTTTTTTTAACTCAACTATATAGCTCCGAATAAAGTTAGAATCGCTATAATAGTTATCAACCTCCGACCGGAGAAGGATCTTTAAGAAGAAGAAGAAGACATGAATTAGAACCAATAAATATTGACTATATTCGATTTTCTGAAGCCAATATTGGTAAATATAGGCTGGCGAATTTAGGAAAATAATAAAAACAATTAGTTGGCATTGTTATTGATCTTTCAAACGCTTCTGTAATTATTTGGAGCTCTCGAGTGTCGTAAAATGAGCATTTTTCTCGACCAACTTCTTGTTATTTTCAAACACTCTTATTTTATACTACCTTTATTTTAACTGTTTGGGTATAGACATGTATAAATAAAAGTTTTAAGAAGCCAGTATAGCTCCTAAACTAAATTTATTGCACAATAAAATTTCGCTTATGGGTACTTTTTTTTAAAGGGCAGTTGAAGGAAAAAGGTTTCACAAAACTAATAAATTAAGTATTTTGATAAATAAAACAGGAGAGTTCCTAAGTGGATATAAATGTATAAAGAATATAATTTCATTTTGAGTTTACGGTTTTTAAAATAATGGACAGTGGCGAAGTTAAAAAGGATTTATTTTTCAGGATATTCGTCTCGTGAGTATTGTTTGAAGAAACTTTTTTCCTTTAATATCAATATCAGTGACGGATCCAGCTGTTATAATAAATTCTCCTATATTAAATATTTACATATACCAATAATTATAAAAATGCTTAATTCAGAAGAAGGTTAAAGAAAGAAATATTAGTCTTACTTACAATCAGTTTATTGTGTATTGGTATACCGGTTTCAAAAACTGAACTTTGCTGTTTATCGTCAGCTCTCCGGACAGGTTAATTGAATGAAAAAATTACAAACTGCAACTATTAGGACTCTATCAGGAATACTACTAATTATACCAATATTGTGTATGTACAGTTTAAAAGAGTATATAAATGTACTCAACATGCTGATGCAATGTATTTATGACGATGCAAAGTAATGTATTTATAGAGTAGCATACTTAACGTTCAAGTATGCTAGGCTGCTGCTTGTGGGTCATTAGCTTTCTTCTTCTTCTGGTTCCTATCCGTTTCGGATGTTGGAAATCATATTGGCAATCATGACCTTGCTCGCTGCGGCTCGAAACAGCTCCGTTGAGGTTTTCTTAAACCATGTTCTTAAATTCCGCCGCCATGATATTCTCCTTCTACCGGGTCCTCGCTTACCTTTGACTTTACCTTGCAATATAGACTGCAGCAGGGAGTAACGGTGCTGATTTCTCATAACGTGTCCCAGATATTGCAATTTTATGCGTTTGATCGTAAACACAATCTCTGGTTCCTTCTTCATTTTTTCTAGAACTTCCTTGTTCGTGATCCTTGCTGTCCATGATATTCTCATTAGCTTTATTGCACATCAAAAAATGTGGAATCTTTTTAAAGGAGAAAGTTGACAAAAACAAAATAGGGCAATGTTATATTTATGAAAGTAATTTTTATTTATTAAATATATATTTACCAAACATGTGTTATTTATTTATTAGAATCTTTGTTTAATGAAAGTAATATAATATGGCTAACCAAATAGAACTAACGCAAAATATATTATATATAAATTTTCTGATTTTGTATAAAAACATATGAATTTAGTTTTAACGCTCAAATTTAGTTTGTGGTGGTTAATAACCAAATTTTGGGGTCAGTAGAAAAAAATCAACAAAAATATAAAAATAATTGTGATAGATGCACTACATTTGAAATATTTTTGTAATATGGGAAAAGGGGATTTAGTAAAAAGCAAAAACAGCACTAAGTTCATACCCTCACCACCTTATCGACAACACTTTCAAGTCACGACTGCATACTCTTTACAATAACAATATTAACAATAAAACCAACACGGTAAAGAAAAACTATATGTCTCTCCCCTATATAAAAGGTTTATCAGAACAACTTCTACCAACTCTGTCTAAACATAAGATTAAGGTTGCTCATAAAGGGCACAATCTTTTAAAAAAGATTTTTACAAGACTAAAAACAAAAACCCCTCTATAAAAAATCGGATGTGTATGAAATTCCCTGTTCGAATTGTGATGGAGTATATATTGGACAAACCGTTTAAATGATAAACCAACATCAATAAACAACACATTAAATTTTAAAATACATTTTAGATGTAGTGGGCCTTAGTGGGTCTGTCCTATGCTTTTATTATTATTTTAATTGTGACGTTTAATACATACTTGTTAGCAACGAACTTTTACATGCTTGGTAAATCAAAAGTTTCTCTTTTAAACCTTATAATGTCATTAATAAAATGTTTTTAGTCAATATTATTTCTTGAAAAAGGCATGGATTTCCTGCCGAAACGTAGCAAAAGTAAACAACAAATATGTCAGTATAATGAAAATCTTTTTTATGAACCTAATCCCAAGAAAATTCACTAATATATATATATATATATATATATTGCAGCTAAAACTTAACATCATTATCTACTTAAACACTCCCCTATTTAGAAATTCTTTACTACGCTGAGCTCTTTGTCATGTAACGTTCGAATATCTCCTTGAACTAGAAAATCATTCCATTAGCGTCGTTCTTCTAGTGCTGTTATATATTTAATCGGTAAAATGAGAAAAATATTTTCAACAACCTGATTTTGAGAATAAACTAGGACTTATAATTAAAACAAAAATGAAAAACAATCGGGCCTTTTTTTTATTAGTATGCACCACTTGTTCATGCCATTACATTTTTTTTATTTTTTCTTTAATTAATTGTATGCAGTATTAAATTTGTTCTTTTTATCAACTACTATCATATAAATAGTGTGGAAGTCGGACAAATTTAAAACAATATTTTAATATTTAATTTTATTGATTTTTCTGATGGTGCGAAAATGGACTACTAATGTGCGTAAATACCTAATTTTAATTAACTGCAGTTTATGAAATTGTTTGAAGCAAAATACATGTAGATGAACATTCTATTTACCGTACATGTGAATTGTATATTTGTGACAAACTGTGAAACATTCTGAAGTGTTTTACATATCAAATTAAAGTCAATTTTTTTTAAAATGATGATTTAAGTTTGCTTGCTGATGAATGGTCCAAATTTAGGGTTGCCAGGGGTTAAAAACGTAGATATTAAAGATACAGCTAGCGTCCGACGCTACTGGTTTAAAGTGTCAATTGTGTGAGTTTTTAAATATTGCATCAATAGATATGTTATCATGTACATATTATCACTTGTCAAACTACTGTCGCTGCCCCCTAACTATATTTTACTTTATCGTTGATACCTCGCAATTTTAACAGCTGACAAAACTAATTTTCCACCATTTTTCTCAGGTAATCTTATATCATCATATTAAGAAAAAAATGGCTTTAATTTGATATGAAAAACACACGTATACTTCATAAACAGCGTATTTTATTTAAAAAATAAATGAACGAAATGAAATATTTGTCAAAAACTAACTAATTACTATTAATGGACTATTAACTAGAATAAAAATATTTGCTCCCCCTTTTTGACTAGCAACCTATTATCCCTAAATTCTACATGTATGTACGTAAAAATGTGTTTGCGTCAGTTTATTATTTTGGTGAAGGCAAACACTTCTGGTTTGTTTGTATTTAACTGAAGTCTTCATTAGCCAAAGTACTCTTCCATTTTTCCAAGTCGTCTGTTACGATATCTTCCGACTCTTCGATAGAATAATACCTTATTGCAAGCAGCCAGTCGTCTGCATAGCCAAATTTTCTTATAGAATAGAATAGAAATATGCTTTATTGTCACTGTACAATTTTATGGACAAAGCTTACAAAAAGTCAAAAAAATAACAATAACAAATAAAATTTACTAAAATTACATAAATCGTCAGTATCACAAATAAAAGATAATAAAATATACAATCCATTGCAAAATTTAACTAAATTGCAAATTGCATAATAAAACCTTACGAATAAGTTTGTTGCTGCATGTGATACCCAAATATATATATATATATATATATATAATTGTAAACACAATTGAAAGCTCGAGATATTAAATAGTTAACCAATAGCCCCTTTTATTGACTCCAACCCATCAAAAACATTTATATATATATATATATATATATATATATATATATATATATATATATATATATATATAAATAAATACTTTAGTTGCTTGTACAAACCTACTGTAATTTCTTAGTTATTCGTTAAGAAACTCTTCCACTAAATAATATGGTCTTTCAGATAGATAGGCTTTTGTCAATTTACGGAACTTAAGGAAAAAAGTTGCAGATTTAAGGTGCAAAGGTAGATGATTGTATAATTTTTTTGCCGAATATAATATAGATTTCTTTACTAACTCAGTGGACGGTATCGGTAAATACACATTAAAGCTTGAATTTCTGGTGGAGTAGTCATGATTAGGTCTTGCTGGAAAAACATGTAAGTGTTTTCGAACAACTTCTAGAATATATAAAGAGGGAAGAGTTAAAATCCCGTGATTTTTGAAGTAGCTTCTGCAATGTGTTATTCTACTGAGGCCAAAAAAATACAGTTTTGCTCTTTTTTTTGTAATTTAAAAATAACAGTTTGAACAGCTGTACTAGAACCCCAAAAAGGAAGGCCATATCGAAGATGAGACTCGAACAAAGAAAAATATGTTATTTTAGAAGATGCTAAATTAATTTCCTTCAAAACAGATTTTATTACATAGCAGGCAGAGGCTAGTTTCCTGCTTAACAAATCGATATTAAGGGACAATTTAAGGCTGCTCTCTATAAAAGCACAACAAAATTTTATAGAATCAACGATACTGATCTGGTTTTTATTAAGAAGCAAGACTTGAAGAGCTCCTTTATAGGATAATGCTACTGTTTTATTCACGTTAAAAGAGAGTGAATTAGAGTCGGATCAGGTAGATCAAGTAGATCAGAAGGTATAATTGCATGAAGAGTTGCAATATTAGAGTTCAGGTAATACTGGTAACATCATCCAAAAAAAAAAAATTTCCTTCCTCTCATCATTTCTTAATGATTTTTTTTGTTTCTGACATGTCTGAAATGTATAAGTAAAATAGTAGTGAAGCAAGAACTAATCCTTATGGTAGGCCGATCTTTAAATATCAATAAAATATTCACAATATTAATATCGATTTTATTAATTGATATATTTGTTTAATGGCCGTAAAAATATAATAAAAAAATGTAATAAAATCATATTAAATGAGTGCGTCTTCAAACTAAACATAAAAATATTGGAAAACTTTACCAGAGTTTATTAAAGTAACGTTTACTAGCCAGAAAATCGATCAGTAGCAGCTGCGAGATTGGTCGATTTAAATTTAATTTTTCATTAAAACAAGCTCCGCTACCATGAGGAAAATTTATTAAAACAAAATTGTATTGAAATAGATTGAATGGATTCTGTATACACTAACAAAATATTTTGGCAAAATGAATCCCACTGACTAGAGTTATACGAAGTTCGAGTAAAAAGATACCAAAAAATATTTTAATTTACTGTATTTACGCTTCCTGGATCACTAGGGCATATGTGGTTCACTCGGTATTTAATTTAATTAACAGGGTAAATTTTAAACCAAAATGAAGTTAAAATTGTATGTTGTAATGGTACTTTTCGGACAATAAGGCTTCTATGTTTAGGTTGGTACGCATGATTAACATGTGTGTCATCTTTTATTTGATATTTATCGTTCGCATTGTGAACAGCGGTGTTTAAAATTGTATTACTTAATACAATATATTGCCGAAAACAATGAGATAAGTTGACTTACAATAGCTATCTATCTGTATAGAAGGGCTATGATGACAAGTCACACTGTTTGTCCAGTAAGGTAACAAGGACGCCACCTAGGAAAGAAATCTGAAGTACAAACATTTGGCATTTCAATTATATTTTGTTCTATAAGCGGTACGGTAGATTTATTGCTAATTCATTCTACAAATTGATCATTCAAATATTGTTATTCAAAAATTTTACTACTTCACACTAATTAATTTTTGTGAATACCGATTCAAATACCCCTCGGTGAAATCCGGAATTTTTGAATTAAGTACTTTACTTTCGTCTTTTATATAAAGGGACAACAATAATTAATTCCAAATTTGTTAGCTGGTGTGTGCTGTGTAAAGTTTGTGGTGGTATTTATTTGAATTTATCAAAAATCAAGATAATAATCAAGTAAGTGTTCCAATCTACGTGAATGGTTCGGGTGTAGTTCGATTGAACTTTTTAGGCGCGCTGCTAACAAAGTCGCAGTGGCCATGATGATTTCCAATCTCCGCTAGGAGTGGCACGAGAAGAAAAAGAAGTGTTCCATAGCAGTATTCTAATAGTTAATTATGGAACCGTATGAAAGAGAAAAATTAAAACATCGAGACAACTCTATGAAGAAGTAGAAACTGATAATGAAGAAGTGGGAAATATGGCAGAAAGCGACAAAGGTTCGATTACTAACAAAAATTTTTATTTAGAAAGCGATCATGCCACAAATACAGAACAAGAAGCTACAGACGAAGAATCAGAAGAAGAAGAATCTGTAAGGATAGGAAGAAATTAAAACTGTTCGTACTCGGGCAAGAAATATAACTACACATTTGCCAGGAGTTACAGGAATAAGTAGAAATATTTCTACACCTGTTAAATGTTTTATGCTTTTTTTTGGTAATATTCCTCCCATCATTATAGAAAATACTAACATATTCATTCGTGCTAACCCACACAAGTATACTAATAAATTTGACATCAAAGACACTGATGAGTGTGAAATAAAAGCATTATTGGGTTTACTTTATTTGGCTGGTTCTCAACATGCTAGTCGTAAAAATTTGTTGGTGTTTTATGGTACTTATAGATTGGGAGCAGAGATATTTCCTGCTACAATGGCTTTCAGAAGACTCAGAGTTCTAGTGAAATGTCTAAGGTTCGATGATATTAATACTAGAGAAGGAAGAAAAGCGCTAGATGAACTTGCACCGGTAAGAAGCATTGTTGAAATTTTCAACAAAAAATGCAAAGCTAATTATTCATCCTGGACGATATATAAGACTCGATAAAATGTTACTTGCATTTCGAGGAAGGTGCAATTTTAAAATGTATATTCCTAACAAAACCGACAAATATGGTTTGAAACTATTTTTAATCGTATATGCTAGGACCTTTTACACAACACATTTAAAAATTTATGCTAAAACTCAGCCTGATGGACGTTTGAAGATTGAAAACTCTACTGGTGCTGTAACCGAAAGAATGTGTTTACACTTATCTGGAACACAAAGAAATATTACAATGGATCGATGGTTTACTGGATATCAAACTAAAACATTTGTTAGAAATTCACCAACTTATGGTCGTCGGTACCATTCAGTCCAACAGAAGAGAATTGCCGCATCAAATAACAAACATCAAAAATCGATCTTGACGATCTTCAATCTATTTTTGCATTTGGTACCGATACTACTGCAGAGTCGTATGTCTAAAAATAATTAAAAAAGGTATTGCTTTTGTCCTTTATGATTCTCGACAATAAAATTAATGAAGCAACTGGAGAAGAAGCAAAACCAGAAATATAGCTTTCTATAATGTTGCAAGAAACACTAGACGTTGGCCTATGGTAGTATTCTATGGCCTCGTGAATGTTGCTGCCCTCAATGCATTCGAAATATACAAAAGAAACGACCCAGAAGAAGAATTTAAAAATTGCAGAAGATTATTTATGGAAGATTTAGGAATTAATATAACAGAAGAAAAATGAGAAGGAGAGCTTTGAACCCTCATTTAGCTCGAGTTGTACAACAATCAGCGTAGCGCCTATCAAATACTCCTATGCCAGGCCCATTAGAAGTGACCACCAATAAAAGAGAAAATTGCAAACACTGTAAAAGACGGAAAAATGCGATACTTTTGCACATTTTGTCTGTCCTGGTTGTGTATAGAGCATATTGTAGCATGTTGCTCTGAGTGCAGAGAGAACAATTTAAGGTAAAATTCAAACTTGTATATTTTGTGCAGAAAAGTTTTCTATTTTTTGTTATAACCAAAGTTATATAGCTTAATATTTGTATTTTAATAAAACATATGTAGGAATTTTGGAAAACATTCATTTACTAATCAGTGCTAATAAAAGTTAAACAAAGCAGAAAATGCAAGGTTTTATATTAATTGCTATATTTTTTGAAAAATGAAACAAAACGAAAATACAATGCCACAAGGTCATTAAGTAAGAGACAGGTAAACCGAAAAAATACATAAAAACATTTTGTAAATGTTATCTGAAATTTGTAGGTCATTTAAATTTGGATCCTAATAGACCCCACCCGTCCACTGGTGAGATTTTCAGACCACCCCTCTACTGCCGGGTTAAAAAAATTACACATTCGGTTGGGTGAGAACAATTTCCGGGATATAAAGGGGTAATTTTCTGTGAAGGTTATATATGATATATGGCGCATAAGGGTATTTAAAAAAAATTACACGTACGTTCGGGTGAGACCTGTCACGCCCATTGGCGATATATTTTGAGTTCTGTGTATATTTTGTTTTCAAAATTTGCACAGAAATTATCTTTTTATGAATAAAGAAGGTCTATAGAGTTTCAATGTTGACAATAAAAGATTACAAAGTTTGTGTTGTTCTTTCATATGGGTAAGACTTGAATGTTTATTTTCATACCAAATTGCTCGTAGATTGAGTTGGTCCTGTCGATGAGTCGTTGTAAACCCAAGTCAAAATCTGCAGTCAACACCGTATCATCGGTGTATCTGATGCTGTTAATATTTAGGACATTCATCCTGAGTTCATTCTCTGAATCCACCAGTGTTGCTATAAATAGACACTCGAAATAAAAATTGAATAGCAAGAGTCATAAACCCTATCCTTGTCTAATTCCTCTGCTAATTTTTACTTCTGCTCTGCGGACGCGGAACCTTTGATCCTAACTCTAGCGTTTTGGTTCCAGGACAAGTTTACTACTACTTTTATGTCTTCTTCATCTAAACTGACTCCTGGTTTTAATAGTAGGTCATATCTTACTTTATCAAATGCAAAGTCTATCAAGCATATGAATATTACATGTTGGTCGTAACATTTTTGGGCCAGAATTTTGGTCCAATTATTGTTTCGCACTTTTATAGACCGTATGACTTTTAATAGGATTTTTAGTGCATAGGACATATATCATAAGGAACTCGTTGCAGTGTTGTGGGTTTGGCTTCTTCGGTAGTGGTATAAATATTGATTCTAGACAGTTTTGACGTATTTTTGCTGTATCATAAATGCGATTAAATAAATGAATAAGTCCACTAGTAAACTAAGTTCCTGTAGCTGGCTGTATACCATGTATCACAAAAAAATTTTTATTTCTAAATTTTTAGTAAAAGGTATAAATAAAATACCCAAACGGGCTTTATCACAAATACAGAACGTTTTCAGAATGTAAATTCCATCATCAGTGTAACAAAGTGCACATGCCACTAAAATATATGGGTGAAAACCCTTTAAATGTTATAAATTTACAAATATGTTACAATACTATTAAAGATTAGGATGTTTAAGTTACCGTTGGAATTGGTAACATCGCAACGTATGGCTCTACATCGGTTACTTGGTCCTGAGACAAAGTGTCTTCGAGGACCTGTTGATAACAACTGATCTTCAACTGATTCTTTCATCTGTTCAACTGTTTTTTTATCAATAAGTATTTCGATGTTATCTTCGCTGATCAACTTTAAGTGATCTGTAATATCTGTTCGCCCACTGTGGCAGAATTAAAAATTCTGAAAACCATTGCCAGCATTTCATTTTGCTATTGTCACCACAAAGCTTGTGAATTTACAGTTTTTTTTTCAGCATTTTAAATGAAACACGGTGAAACAAATAGAGAACCGCATTGTGGGTTGAGGTTTGGGCAGGTACCGTTCATTTTACAACTGGTTTGCACTAACGAGCAGTCTGGTTTGTACAACTGGGACAATCTAAATCGGGAGGTATGGTAATTCGAATTATTATTTTTTTTTTAATGAAAGGTATCTGCAGCAGTAAGTTTATTCGAATTATTAATACTGAGAAATAGGAGTTTTCGTGTTGT
The DNA here is from genome assembly GCF_040954645.1 of Diabrotica undecimpunctata. Lineage (NCBI taxonomy): Eukaryota > Metazoa > Arthropoda > Insecta > Coleoptera > Chrysomelidae > Diabrotica > Diabrotica undecimpunctata. The sequence goes on from NC_092809.1 coordinate 117,875,913, forward strand.
ATATTTCCGACAATAAATATGTCAAAATATTTCCAAGCTAACCGAACGGATTATACTAAAAGATTAGTCTATTAAATAACAAATTTATCTTTATACTAACCCTGATAAAAACTGATAATGCTCTCGAAGAAAAATCAATTGGATATTAATTTGATTCAATTTTTTGATCGGTCTAGTATTATCATTCCCTTACATATCGAAACACAAATATTTTTCATTTTATTTCTTGAGTATCACAGTATTTATAAAATAAAAAGTTCGTTAGCCGCTTTTCATTAAATCTTCATCTTATTTAACGATTAAACCTTTCCATTTGTTACACCAATGATCCGACCGTATTATGTCTAATGTCTTTAGTAAATTGTGCTGTCGCTTAATTTGATTCAAGAATGGATGTAATTAGAGAAAAGGAGAACTACCGTACCTAGCAGGTGTTAGTTTAAGAAGGGGAATTTCGTGTTAGACTCGTTTTAGACATTAGATCAATCTAATAATGTTGTGTTCCCTTGGTATATGGTTTTATAATAAAAATTAAATAATTTAGAATTGTCACGTTTTTGTTATCTACGTAAATAAGAGAATCCGAATTTTTTATGGTATTTAATTAGAACAATTTTGTTGTTTCAATTATCCCTAATAGTACAATCCTCAGAGATGAAAATAACACTTGTAACGTATATTGTGCCTACTACATAGGGTATTATTTTAAGGGGTTGAAAAATTAGGGACAGAAATTATGGGGCTAGAAATAGGGCAAGCAAAATAAACGAAACTGTTGCGAACGGTTCTCAGGGTTTATTTGGAGAAATGGGTCGTGGATCAGTGAATGAAACAATGGGATTTGATTGGGGCAACTACAAACAATGAAACAAATGAGTACTTATATGAATCTCCTGGACAAATGGACAAACAAAACAAAAGAACGTTCTCTAGCTATTTAAGAAAAGGACGCCGCTTTGGGGGAACTTCCTGCTGAACGAAAGAAAAGGTTCTTCCTTCCTAAGAAACAAAATAGAGAGGTTGGGAGACTTTTCTAAAATAAATAAACAAAACGATTTAGGGAAAAAAATGAAACATTTATTACTGTATCACCACAAACAGTTACAAATATACACAATAACAAAAATCTACAAAATAACAAAGAGACATTTACTATGTCCTATCCGTTTACAAACTCTAGAAGTTGAAGATACTACAAAACTTACAGTTGTTACTGGGCTTGTCATATGTCAAAACTAAATCTTAAACTGAGAACAAATAAAATGACAGCTAAGCCACACCCTAAGATTGACAATTTTAATTACAATTTCTTTAAACTATAAAAGCAACTATTAATGAAAAAATGTCTATCTTTACTTTAACAGTTCAAAGAAAAAAAGTTACCTGGATTTCACTAAAATGCACTTTTACTTTAAATTTCTGAGGTTGGGAACTGGAATCATACTGGAGATTTACTGCTACGTAAAAAACTGCATCGTACAATGCGAATTATATTCTGAAACGGCTTCTTAGGACATACAAATTTGAGGTTGAAACCTTGGACATTTTTTTTTATTTTAGAAATGTTTTGAAGTATTAACGAGATATTAATGAAGATATCTATCTCGTAATTTTATAAAATTTGCAGTTTTCACATACCAAACTTTAATAATAATGATCACCGGTTTCAAAACATTTGGCAGTCTTCAAGATATCCACCAACTCACTCCCAAGTCGGTATACTGCGAAAACCAGGTAAATGTCGGAATACCGAAATCGAGAAAAAACGTTTTTAAAGTTTAGTTTTTTATTGCGAATTAAGCAGTCAGCCTGTTTTTGATATTAGGTATTCTAGTGAAAGATGCATATATCTGAAATGATATTCTATCATTAGTTTGAAAAAGTTAAGGCACCTATCTGACTAATCTTAAATTTAAGTTGGAAATGCTATCATTTACCTGTTTTTACCTGTAAATCTAAATAAATCAATTACTCTTCAAATAACATATTTAACACAAATATAATAAACCAAGTATAATATTTTCCAGTTTTGTGATCGAGATATGAGGCTTTTACTAGGTAATAGCAATGTTTTAAGGTATTAGTCGATATTTATGACATTTAACTGGTTTTCCCTGAAAATTTTGTTAACATCTGTGTGTAGTTATAGTTATTATTTATATGAATGATAGGCAGTTTTATAGAAAAAATCAAATTTATTTCGAATATAATAATAACAATATTATTATTATGAGGCTTCCTCGTCCGATTCTTCACTGAAAGCAGGCTCTGGCAAGATGTCTGTTACATCATTTCCCGTTTTCAAATTACGATATTACCCGTGATATTCCTCTGGTATCACTCCCTTATCCCATAGCTGTACCAAATCTCTCTTTTTTGCTATGCTAATTGGCAAATGTGCATCATAAAGTCGTTTAAGTTCTTCAAGATTGCTTGTATTAGTTGATAACTTGGCGTGCTTTTTTCTTTTTGACTGCCGTGCAGTATCAGTAAGGAAATAATTAAAGCTTGTTGACATGTCATAATTAAAATAGATTCTGTTTGTCCCTCCTTTCACGCATCTCATTATTTTTATCTTCAACCACATTATTTTTTCGCTGTTTTGGTCTTTTGTCCGGTTTTTAATTAAAGTGTGTGACAAATTTTTTAAATCATAAAAGTCGTAGTATTTAACTTCTTTACATTTGTATGGTTCTATATATACTTTTTTATCATCAACCTTAATATTTTTAGTCGTCTTGCATTTTGAAAAACAGACAAGTAATCTGGCATCGCATAGATAGATCTGTGTTTTTTAGCGGTTTCGATATTACTCTGCATAGAGTCAACTTCCATATAGGAATGTCCAGACTCTAAAAATTTGTGTTCAATAATATTTAAATGGTCTATGTTTTGAACATCCCATAATAGTAAGGCTGCAATATGCTGATTACGATTCTGTCTTCTGCAGGTATCAGAAAATAAACTTATTTCACTTACATATTCTGGAACACATTTTGATAAGTAGTGGAGTATAATGCTTCCTATTTCAGAACTTCCTTAATTTCTGACCAGTCAAAACAGTAAGCTGCATTTGGTAATGCGGCTTCATATACACACAAATTGTAGACACATAATTTTCGAGAATAATATAGTTTTCCAGTCAATCCACTTGGAATCTGTAGTACGGCCTGTAGATCGAAAGTAATTAAAATAAAATCCCGTTATTCATTAGATCTTTTCTTATCATTTTGTTTTTTAAGATAACATACTTCTTTTCTTCTCTGATGTTCTCTGTAACTGTCTTCTAAATCCGATTTGTCAGTTGGATTAGCCCTATTATATTTATTACAAACTAAACATTGATTTTTTTAGCAACAAAAAAGCTTAAATTATAGTCGTTAGAAAATATTCTTTGATATGTAATTTTGCTAACACCTTCCAGTTTCTTCTGCTCACAGTCATTTATAAAAAGTTGGTACATTTTTCTTATACTTAAATTTTTGTCCAAATATCTACGCTTTGAACTTTGGCGAATATAATGTGGGTTCATGGTTGGAAAAGACTCAATATGAGCCTTCACGATTTTTCGGGTTTTACTGCTTGTTTTATTTGGCGGTGTATGCTTGCCTCTTTTATCCGTATCTGCATAACAGCCTAGAATATCAGTTTTTCTTACAACATCCTGTATTAACGACGCTGATATACAAAGTGTCTTACAAAAAATTTCTCACATACCTGTATGTCTTGACCATTCAAAGAAAAGTAACACTTTTTGGAAAATGCACGTGGTTTTTTAAACTTCAACGAACTGCAACGACTCTCTTTGGTGGCTCCGTTTTAATACGTGGAATAAGAAAATGTTTTAGGCCTACATATTCTAACTTTCAATAATCACGACATAGTCTTTGTCTGTAATCTTCGCTGAAATAACTGGCACATTTGTAAAAGCACTCTGAACAATTAACTGGTTTAGGCAATTTTGCTGGTCTATGGTCTTTTTTTTATCTTATAAGGCAAACCCTCAGCACGCCTCCTTTTTGCGACCTTTATTACCCAATCTTTGGGGTTAACTTTTCTCCAACGTTTTAGTGGACGTACGTCTTTCCATACTTTGTCAAGAAGTAGATTTAATATCTAACTAGCTATTTCAGTTGACACTAAATTGTTCGTGGGTGCACCTATTTCAGTATCTTTTTTCTCATTATTTAGGCTATCAAAGACAGCTGTGTGTAAATCATATAGACTTCCTAGAGAGAGCGATCCCTATTCACTTGGCTGATATGTGAGGTCTACATCTGAAAAATCACTATTAAAAATGGATTCCATCATTGAAACTATATTGTTCTCAGAATCATCAAGAATTGAACTGCTGTCTTCAGTTATTCTATCTGTGTATGTGTTATAAAGATCATTTATGGGTTTAGCTTAGTAACCATTTCTAAATTTTAACTCAACCCGTTTTCAGGTAGAATGAAGTAAGTGTACTTAAAGGTTTTTACTAGTCGATATGAAAGAGAAATTTTAATAAATCATACACGTAAAATGTATTAATGACACTTATCACCTTTTTACTGAATATGGTTTGCAGTAGTAGAAATATATTGTTGTTCGGCATAATAATATATGTGGGCTTACTTTGTTTTACATGCAACACAACTTTAATTTTATGGAAGTAAGTAGCGATATATTGTTTTATTTGAAAATGAAAAGTTGATTAGGTGTAACTTATTTGTTTATTACACAAATTATCTGCTGAATGGTAAGTCGTATCATTTATTGGGTTTTACCTGTATGTAGAGCGGAAAAAGCTGAGAATTTTGGTATACTTAACTCAATATTTTAAAATTTGTCATTTATCTGGTTTTCGCAGTATACCGACGATATATATATATATATATATATATATATATATATATATATATATATATATATATATATATATATATGTTAGTTTTCGAGAAAAGGAGTACGACCGTCAATCCAATATAAACTAAGGTACACTCGAAGAGTGGTGGGTTTATCGGTCAAAGTGGAGAAATAAAAGACAAAGACGATGGCTACTTCATCTATTTATTGAAGACGTTTCGCTTTCTGCTCAGAAAGCATCATCAGTTCATCTAAAAAGAACAATATGAAACCAAACATCCATAGAGAAGTTATAACCAAAGTGTGTTACCTTACAAAGACATGTAGCAGTCAGTGATGTAAAAAATATGAAAAAGCTTACAAAGCTGGACATTCAGAGTTAACGTTGTATATAACAATTAATTGAAACTAGGTAAAGTTTGCAATTTGACAAAATTAGCACAGCAAAAGAACATGTGATAAAAATACATGTATATATAAAAAAATTTTATAAAAACTTAGTAAAAAACATTAAGGTTTATTTTAAAGTGTAAAGAACTAGAAAGATCATTAGATTGCACTTCCAACAAATTTATTTAAAAATTATATTTTAATTTTAACTTTAGGTAACATTATAGTTATTAAAGATTAATAGTAATAAAAAGAAAAAAATGAAGTTACCAGTCTTTAGCTTACTGAGGCTCGTTGGTAAATGAATTTAAAGGTTTGACACCCACGCACAACAACGTGAGTAGAAGTGGCCTTGAAGTCACAATGACATAAACAGCAAGGCAAGCTACCAACCTCTATGTATTAAGGCGGTATATTCAAAGAATGTGATAAATTTGGTTGACAACTTGTCGTTAAAAAACCAAGCAGTGCAAGGAAAAGGTGGTTAAGATCACCATTTAACCCTACAGTGATTGATCTGTCAACAAAGAACAAAGCAAGAGATGTCAATCCAATATATCATATATTGTAATATTATGACGTCACTAGTTAGCCAGCTAACAGGTGAAGATTAATAAAAATTTCCACAGTCCAAAGGTTCAAACATTAAGGACCATAATGAAAAGGATTCTATGAATCAGATTCAATTTAAAGTTTTATCAAACAAGTTCATCAAAAAGAACAATTACTTAATTATGTAAAAGTGTTATTGACAAATATTAATAAAAAATAAGTTGATAAATCTTAATTAAAGAAGGAATAATTTATTTATATTTTATTTTTATTTTTATTTAAATTTATTATAAGAAAATGTGATAAAGAAAACCCCAAAATGGGACAAAATTTAAGTAAACAACATATCAAGCCTAATTCTGTAAAATTAATGCATGATAAATTTGGCTCAAATTACTAATGTCCGTTCTCTTATTAAGAGTATTAGGATGTTTTAATATTGCACACATTTCTAAAAACTGTCTTTTAACGAGATTGCGTTCAGTGCCAAGAATTTTAACTTCATTAAAGTTTACTTCATGCTTAGTGTTAATGGCATGTTGGGCAAGAGCACAATAAGTTATCAACTTATTTTTTATTAATATTTGTCAATAACACTTTTACATAATTAAGTAATTGTTCTTTTTGATGAACTTGTTTGATAAAACTTTAAATTGAATCTGATTCATAGAATCCTCTTCATTATGGTCCTTAATGTTTGAACCTTTGGACTGTGGAAATTTTTATTAATCTTCACCTGTTAGCTGGCTAACTAGTGACGTCATAATATTACAATATATGATATTTTGGATTGACATCTCTTGCTTTGTTCTTTGTTGACAGATCAATCACTGTAGGGTTAAATGGTGATCTTAACCACCTTTTCCTTGCACTGCTTGGTTTTTTAACGACAAGTTGTCAACCAAATTTATCACATTCTTTGAATATACCGCCTTAATACATAGAGGTTGGTAGCTTGCCTTGCTGTTTATGTCATTGTGACTTCAAGGCCACTTCTACTCACGTTGTTGTGCGTGGGTGTCAAACCTTTAAATTCATTTACCAACGAGCCTCAGTAAGCTAAAGACTGGTAACTTCATTTTTTTCTTTTTATTACTATTAATCTTTAATAACTATAATGTTACCTAAAGTTAAAATTAAAATATAATTTTTAAATAAATTTGTTGGAAGTGCAATCTAATGATCTTTCTAGTTCTTTACACTTTAAAATAAACCTTAATGTTTTTTACTAAGTTTTTATAAAATTTTTTTATATATACATGTATTTTTATCACATGTTCTTTTGCTGTGCTAATTTTGTCAAATTGCAAACTTTACCTAGTTTCAATTAATTGTTATATACAACGTTAACTCTGAATGTCCAGCTTTGTAAGCTTTTTCATATTTTTTACATCACTGACTGCTACATGTCTTTGTAAGGTAACACACTTTGGTTATAACTTCTCTATGGATGTTTGGTTTCATATTGTTCTTTTTAGATGAACTGATGATGCTTTCTGAGCAGAAAGCGAAACGTCTTCAATAAATAGATGAAGTAGCCATCGTCTTTGTCTTTTATTTCTCCACTTTGACCGATAAACCCACCACTCTTCGAGTGTACCTTAGTTTATGTTAGTTTTGATATTTCCGCGGGAGCTGTATGTTATATCAATGGTATTCCGGGTTTGACTCCGCGTTAAATGTTGTTGGCTTTGATAAAAACCATTTTGACGACGTTTCGGCAAGATCTCACTTGCAATTTTCAAGTCTCTCTGGATGGTCTGCTTCTTGTCGATGTTCGAGTGGAAGTGACGCTACGGGTGTTAGGCACTTCCACTCGAACATCGACAAGAAGCAGACCATCCAGAGAGACTTGAAAATGGCAAGTGAGATCTTGCCGAAACGTCGTCAAAATGGTTTTTATCAAAGCCAACAACATTTAACGCGGAGTCAAACCCGGAATACCATTGATATAATATATATATATATATATATATATATATATATATATATACATATATATATATATATATATATATACATATATATATATATATACATATATATATACATATATATACATATTTATATATATATATATATATATATATATATATATATATATATATATATATATATATATATATATTTCAAGGGACCGGTAATTCAGTCAACCTGTTAGTCTTGGTTTTTCTTTTTTTTCAATATATCTTATTAAATTTAAAACATTTTTATTACTATTTTAATGGGAATAAGCCACAAGCATACAACACCATTAAAAGGGATCAGATGTGGAATGCAATGGCAGAACTTTCAGTTCCAAAAAAACTTATCCAGCTTGTTAAGTTATGTGTGAATAGCTGTAGATCCAGAGTACGGATAGGTAACAAACTCTCAGAATCTTTCAAAATAAGCAATGGCCTGAAACAAGGAGATGTGCTGTCACCTCTCCTTTTTAATATCATCCTGGAGAAAGTAGTAAGAGCAGCACACTTTAAAACAGAATTACTGACAGTAAATGGACCAAAATTACTACTAGCATACGCAGATGACATTGACATTATGGGAAACACTGTCACCAATATGAAGGAGACTTTTAATAAATAGGAGGCAGAGGCAAAGAAAACTGGTTTAAGGGTAAACAAAGAGAAAACCAAATACATGTTTATCAACGGACAAAAGGGACGAGATATAATAGGGCAAAATGTGACAATAAACCCATATAACTTTGAAAGAGTGGAGAGTTTTAAATATCTCGGAACAACAATCACTGCAGATAACGATATCATGGAAGAGATTAAAGGAAGAATTCAGGCAGCAAACATATGTATGTACAGCCTCCACAATACTATTAAATCTAAAAGCCTAACACGAACATCAAAGATTAGAATATATTAAACGGTGATTAGACCGGTGCTCATGTATGGGTGTGAGACGTGGACCCTGACCAAAGAAACTGAAAGAAAACTTTGACGTTTTGAGAGGAAAATCCTCAGAAGAATCTTTGGGCCTTATCACGACATTAATAGCAACCAATACCGAATAAGAACAAATGCTGAGGTCAAGCAGATGTATCGAGCGAGCGATATAGTCCAAGAGATTAAATCCTAACGTCTTAGATGGACTGGCCATGTCCATAGACTCGCTAATAACCGCCTTGCCAAATTAATATGGGAGTAAGCCATCACAGGAAGAAGACCCTTAGGACGTCCACGAATGCGATGGAGGCACAATATATGGTCAGATCTAAGAACAATGGGGCTGTCCACTGACCCAACTATTATGGACGACCGTTCAAGATGGAAGCAACTTGTGCAGTCAGCCAAAACCCACCCCGGCTTGTAGTGCTACGAGAAGAAGAAGAAGAAGCCACAAGTGAAGTTTAAAATAAGTTTATTAACGTTTCAATTTCCACTTCGGAAATAAAAAAATAAATGATTATAAAATACAATTTTGACCATACAATATCAGAAAATGCTAACCTGAATTGTCATTTTACCCTTTGATATTGTGAAAATACTGTCACGATCGAGTACTATTGCATTAATTTATCTTTGTTCGCATCATTGATCAGATATCAATATAGCGTATTCCAATGTCAACTAATTATACCATAATTATAGTTTAATAAACAACTACCCATAAACGCTACATAATTTTCTAAATTCAATGTATAACAATCAAGGAAGTACCTTTTTTTCTGTCACCTCCAATTAAATGAGTTAGAGAAAATTTGATAAACTATGACGCACTGGAGGAAGGGTTTGGTTTGAACTCTACAAGTTTAGCCAGGCGCAGATTTTTGTGTTCCCATTCATGCCCTGGCAAACTCTAATGCGGGTGTATTAAATAGAGTTGTATATAAAACATTTCCATTTAAAACATAATTATTTAACAAACGCGCGAGTGGGTTAGGGCGATTATAGAAAATGTTTTGTTTTAAACTAGTGTGAAAACAACTAGAGGTTTTGACACCAAATTCTGTTAGCTTTTTGAACTCTGTAGTATAACTATAATTGCAAACTCCCAATTTTAAATTTAAATTTATTCGCCTACACGTGAAATTAATTATGTTTGTGAACTGTTATTTTTTTTTTTCAAAGAAAATTAATGAGAGGATAAAAACAAAGTAAAAGTGGGCAGAAACTCAATTGATACACCGAATGTGTTGGGGACAGTTTGATTAAAATCTTAATAAATTAGTCGGTATAGGCAGTGGCGTGATATTAAAAGTTTGATGTTCTGTTCGGTGTATAAATTTTACGGATTAATGGACAATATGTGATATACATTATACTAAAACATTCATAACGAATATATCGTTGGGTTACAAGCAAAACTCAATAAGTGAGTTTTTTCCACATTTGGCATTTTATTGTATTGTTTTACTCTTTAGACTCAATAAACTCACTAAGTCATGCAATAACAAAAATGATTTTTATTATCATTATGTATCTCATTAAGGCTTAAAAACTTTATACGAATCAGGAAAAACACACAAGTGGCTTAATGTATTTCACTTGACTACGAATGAACCTAACGTTTGACTTTTGCAGAGCGACTTGTCCAATCCTGTAAAAATTTATGGTGTATTTGGGTATATTGCATAGGTTTTCTTAGTTTTATTTCAGTGTTTTTATTAGAGCAGTCGACGTAAAAACAAATTTAACTAAAATAGTCAAGTTTTAGGACCTAATAGAATCCAATAGAACACTCCAAGACTATCTGTGTGGAAAATCAAACAAATTGAAGAAAAGTCCTTTAAAAGTACCACTGGTAGAATGCAAGTTCAAAGAATTACTACTTTTCAACTGCTCTAAATGTCGACTTTAGTACCAAAATAACTTTTTTGAAAAGAACCGTAAGTTGCTACGCCGAACTTATGCAATGTTAATATTTCAAAGATAAAAAGATTCTATATTATTGCATGTGCTTTTATATGAAGCAGGCCGAGAAAAGGAGAAAATACCAAAATGCGAACCAACGTAACATGCTATTTTTTTACAAGTATGAGAAAGAAAAAAAAAGTATGTCATAAATTTGTTTGTAAAAGATTGTCTATTTTCAATATACCTATAATTGACGACTTTAACGAGCAGTATGAAAGCTGCGAATATCGTAAAATAGACAGAAGTGATCGTAAGATTCCTGGCAATAAAACTTCAGAGGAAACAAACACAAAAGAGCAAAAAAACCCATTGAAAGCTTTGAAAAAGTCACTATACTGGAAAGTCTTTAAAAGAACTTTATTTAGATTGCAATCTAAATATAAATAAATGCACGACCTGTGCTTGAAGAAGTGTAAAGGGGATAATTTGCTAAGCTAAGTCAGACAGCTTCTAGGCGAATTTTTTTCAAGAAATATAATATTGAAACCTAAGAGGCTGCAATGAAAGAAAATAATTCAAACAAAAAAATCATCATTATCATTCTGGCTTAATAACCCTGCGTGAGTCCTAGCCTCCTCAATAATTGATCTCCAGTCGTCCCTATCCATCGCATTTCTCCGCCAAGCACGTATTCCCATATTTCTCATGTCTTCATCGATGTTATCAAGGAACCTTGTTCGGGGTCTTCCTCTTCTCTGACCAATGGGTCTTTCAAGGAGCGTTTTTTTAACTGGGCCATTTTGTTCCATCCGCATTAAATGTCCTATCCACCTCATACGTCCTATCTTAATATGTTTTACGATATCAGGTTTCTGGTATATTCTATAAAGTTCGAAGTTGTATCGTCTTCTCCACACTCTATTGTCATTCACTGCTTCATAGATTCGCCTTAGTACTTTTCTTACCTCACTGAAATCCTATAAAATCAAACTTGTGCAGGAATTAAACGAAGATGATCCTAATAGAAGAATGCTATTTTGCGAAGCAATGATGGATAACTGCCACCGAGACCCTCTCTTGGTATAAAACATTATTTTTTCTGATGAGGCCACTTTCACGTTAAATGGCGAGGTTAACCATCCGAATTGTAGATACAAAAGAAAACCCCCACTGGATGCGTGAGCATCATACACAATACTCGCAAAAGGTAAATGTATGGGCTGCAATTGAAAGAAATCGAATCATCGGACCCTACTTTTTCGAAGGTAATTTAAAACGGGACAACGTACCTTGAGTTTTTAAGGGGGTATCTCGTACCTACTTTACGTAATTTGTTTCCCAGCAGACGTAATCCTGGAGATTTTGATGAAAGTTTATGGTTTCAACAGGATGGTGCACCTCCATATTATGCTGTAGATGTTAGAAAGTAATTAGATAAAAATTTTCCGAACAGGTAGATTGGTAGACGTGGACCTATTAAATGGCCAGCGAGGTCACCAGATTTCAATCCTTTGGATTATTTTATGTGGGGCCATCTGATGAATGTTGTGTATCAAACGAAACCAGCAAATATTCAAGAATTACAACAGAGAATTCGGACAGCAATAAACAATATTTCTCAAGACACAATAAACAAGGTTCAACAATAATTTGTACAACGTTTGGGTTACTGTCAAATACAGCAAGGGCTACAGTTCGAATATTTATAAAGTCATGTATTTCATGACTGTAGACGAATTATTCCACGTTGCAAAAGACAGAGAAGCTTTTAAAAATGTGGTCGCCAACCTCCGTTAATGGGGACGGCATAGGAAGAAGAAGAAGATGTATTTCATCATATTCTATCCGCTAGACAATAAGTATTTTTGATAATATTGTTAATTTAACTAGCGCGTTACATTATGAACACACACAAAACTATTGTATTTTTGTCCACCCTGTACCAATTTGAATTACCATATTGTACAATATATCTAATTTATTTCACACAAATAATTATATAATTTATTTACATTTATTACAATACGCGTTACAATTCGAAACTCGGCGCGATATTATTTTTTAGACTAACTGTTTCCAACAAAATTCCATTCTTAAATATAAAATACAGTTATTCTCGAAGCAGCGTTAACCTTCCAGAACTTATTAGATCGTCGTGGAGCCAAACAGGTCTTTTAGCGTAGTAATGTATCACAATATGATACATTTTTGGAATCAGCTCAGCTAGAGTAATCCGAAAATTGAGACGAAATGGGGGTGTTCCATTAAAAAAAAATGACGGTGACGTCATTAGTCGAAAGTAATTCACCCTGTATATTAGAATATAATTTTAAAATACGGTAAATTAAAATCAAAAATCGACGTGTTTCAGGATTATTTCTTAAAATGCTGTTTAGCTAAAAAAGAATTTGTTCCATACTTTACGGCCACAGTGTATATTGAACCAGTGGTTGTGATTTGTGACATACATATTACTTTTTCCAGAGCCAAATTGAACAGTATACAGGAGAGAGGGTCTCTCTGGCGCATCCCATTATTTGTTTTAAAAGGTTCAAAGAAATCCTCCTGAATTCGTCCTCTACATTTAACTTTGTTAAGAGTTAGTTTTGTTAAATTTACCAACTCATTTGGTATGCCTAGCTCTTTCATTGCTTTGAACATTTCTTTTTTATTGATAGAGTCGTAGGATGCTTTGTAGTCTATAAATATGTGATGAGTATCAATGCCATATTTCAGTTTTTGAAGTTATACTTCTATACGTATCAATATTTTAAACAATTTATTCTGGTAAAGTCAATTTGGTTTGGCTTCAGACAGTGGACAACGTGTTACGCCGAAAGTGAATATTGTTTTCATACCGAAATATACAGTGAAAAAAAAAAAGAATGATAAGCATGAAGTCCAAGGTTTGGGAGCATCTGTAATACTGAATAATATATCTTTTATTAAAAAACCCTCAAACCATGTCTTCTATTTTAGGACTTTTTTACATGTTTTAACTTAATGAAGATTTTAACGGATAAAAAATAGCAGCCATCGGTGAGATTCAACAGAATGAACAGTTGTTCGCTGAAGTCAGGTTTATATTATTCATAATTTTATTTCTCATTTAGTAGATCATCTAGTAGATCGCTCAGTTTTCATGGAACGGTAAGACGTATATAATAGGTTGGCTGACCAGTACTTAAGCATGTTGATTTGTTATCTCATATGGATGCAAGTAATTCCTTGCTCTTAGTTTTTATGAGCTTAGAACGCTATTGTGTAATGTAAACATAGCAAGGAAATAAAGAAGGAAAAATTAAGGGGTAATTAGCCTAGAAAAGAGTAATAATTATTTAAGTAATCATTACATATTCCAAATTTATTAAAGAACAAATAAATTTATAGTAAGTAACACAGTTAATGTAAACATTTTACATTAAACAAAGAATGAAAACTCGACCCAGTTTAAATGTATTACACGAGTCTCAAATATCAGGTCACCACGGTTGTTTAAATCACGTTTAAAAAAAACAGACCTCCGCTGAAAAAATAACACGGGGACTCAGTCAGCAAAAAACAATAACGCGACCTTGGTACTACGACTGAAAATTGAGAATACGGGCATATAAAAAACCGAACAAGCGGGCCAGCGACGACTAGTGGAAAGCTGACACTCTAGAGCGCCCCACGCAAGAAGTGCGAAGGTCGGACGATACGCAGCCAGTGAGCGCGCTATTTAACTCACCGGGATAGTGTGACGTAGAAGTGCCGGTATCTGGAGATTCGAAGGTTCGCGATAGCGCGCCGTTTTGACTCTTTAAAACTGACGGATCTCCAATCCCTGTAGGACTGGAGGCGTATTCATTTAAGGTATATCTAATATACGGAATTGTCCGCCCTTTAATTCCTTGCTTTGTCTCTTCTCGTCTCCCTTCGCGCCTGATCGAAACATTATTGGTCATAACTGATACTTTGTAGTATACAGTCTATTTAATACATTGTAAACTCGAAATTTGTTTTTTTTTGTTATTCCCGGCCGTTACAGGTAGAGACTAGAAGAGATACACATTTTCGCTATTGCAGTACTCCGGCTTCTAACGTAAGCCCATAGCCTCTCACTCTTTGCAGGACCTGAGACCGAGAAGTCATTAATCCCCTTCCTCCCAAAATCTCCCTACCCTGTTGTAAATCCGCGAGGGCGGAACCAGTCAGTCCAGGCTAGTGGAACCAGTAAGCCTTGCTTCGCTCGCAGGGATAAGTATCCCCTAAGAATAATTGTAGATGCATCGATAAGGATATTGAGATAGACGTCTTTTACAAATGGTGACAGCAATTATTAGAGTGGTTTATTAGATTTATTTACAGCTTCAATCTTAAATTATTAGAATTGTGTATGTTTGGAGTCTCCAAACCAGTCAGTCTCCACCGGCTCTATATCTATTACCTAACGATTTGAGAAAATCTTGGTATTGTTTTTTTCTAGTAGTATGTTTTGGCGTACGTACAGTATATACCCTTTCATCGTGTAATGTTTGATATTTCGTTATTCGGTATGATATGTATAGCCTGGTATTTTTAAGTAGCTTTTATTTTTCACAATCTGTCTTAGTTACCAGCATTATATCTAAATTGTTATTTTGTATAAAAGCAGGGATTTCTTGCACGTGCCTGCACGTGAAGAAGAAGCAGATGAAGAAGCCGTTGGCGTTTTAACAGATTTTACAGACGAGAGTCGAAATCAGATTCATCATATAAATATATATTACTTCATCAATTATTTTAGTTCTGTCAGATCATTAGTTTGTTGTGCAGCTAGATCACACATGTGGTTTGGTAATTTATTTGGGGCGTGTGTGGTTAAATGTTGGGTGGCACATATCTAATATCAAAGAATATTTTTAGTATAAATATAAATATATTACGTTGTATTGAAGTGTGTAGCAAGTAAGCTATTTGCCTAAAATAATCTTTAAATATCAAAATACCAATCTTATTTGCCAATACAACACACCATTATATAAACATATTGATTTCCTTGTAAAATAAGCTTCGGTTTGTATTTCCGATTAAAATTAGGCTGATTGCGCTGTGCTGAGGGCAAAAACAAGCACATGATATCGTGTCATAACATTAATTAGTTAATGGAAACGGAGAAACGTGTTTATCGAAACAACCAAAAATATTTTCCAATTTTAATTATTTGGTTGTTTTTATCTTACACACCAAATACCACAAACGATATCTAAACAAAGAATAATAAAAAATATAGTAAAAAACACATTCGCCATAAATTCTATTAAGTAGATTAAACAGTTTAATTTTTTTGCTTTGCTGTTAATAATCACGCATTGTATAATTCTTAATTAATTTTTTTTACCCTGCTTTAGATTTCTACGTTTAAAATTTTTTTATGTATCTAAATATCTGAAAATTTTTATCCTTATTAATTAATTATCTAGTTCCATTTGAGTTCCATCAGTCATCGCCTTGGATAATCTTTTACCTATTTAAAACTAACATCTTTTAATACAATACTAAGTGACATACAAGAACCACTAAGTAGTTTTTTTTTCTTTTATTGAATCCATAAATAGGTCAAAGTCACACGTTCTTCTGAACAGAATTTTAATTTGATTTCATGTTAAACAAATCTGTTTAACCTAATACACTTTATGACATCTAACGAAAAGTATACTTATTTACTTTATGAGACCTCTATCTGCAAAATAACCAATCTCTATCCTGGCAAAATTGCCGTAAATCGTCATTTTTTACCGTGAATATATTTGTAAAACATGGAGCCACAGCATTCGTTATCAATAAACTTTGATCACTCAAAATTACTTTTTCGTTGCTAGTTTCTTGGTTGTTATTAAAATACTCTTATAATTAAAAAAAAATATATATTTGCAGATTGGCTACTTTGCAACTAACAAGTGGATATTGGCTATTTTGAAATGAACAGACCAGGAGATTGGTTATTTTGTAGTAATAAAATAATATAGATTAAAAGTATAAAAATGTCAAATACATAAAGCAAAAATAATATGATAATATACAAAAGAAATAATCAATACACAAATGAAAAGTTTTAAAAATATTGCACAAATCTAAAAATAATAAATGCATCTAATCAGATTCTTCCTCCTCTATTTCCCAACAGGAATTATACAAAGCTTTTGTGTGTTCTTTACAAATTGGTGTTCTACAATTTGGCTTGCAGCATTTTGTCTGGGTTTTTCGGTTCTTCTTTTTAGGACAGTATGCACATTTATTAGATACTTGTTCCATTTCTACAGGCTCTGCTTCATTTCGAATTCCCAAATGGTCCCTTATTTGCATTCGTAACAATACATGGAGAGTTCTTATGTTCATAGGTAACATTTGATGTGGTCTAATCAGTTCTAAAGCCAGATTTTTTAGAAATTTGCGTCGTGGTTATTCAATACTAGTATTTTCATAATAAATAATATGACAGTTTATGCCACAAATATTTAACAGACTGAAAGAAAATTGTAAGTGGCCATCTACAACTTATTCTTGAAACTGAATATAAAGATTTTAATTTATCGACCACATCTACGCCAGATTTGGTTTGGCTGTAAAATGTTAACACTTCAGGTTTTTTAGCATTACCTGTTTTATGGCCGATAATATCTTGATCGTGCAAAGTTGACAAAACTAAAACATTTTTATTTTTCTTTGATACGTAGGAGGTAAGTTAGCATTCTTTCCCAAAAGCAAACATAGATGTATTTTCGTTCCTTTCTTTCGTAGCGAGAAAAATTGTTGCTATCTCACGCTTGTTTTTTCTTAGAGTTCCCACTAATGTAGTCCACATATTGTTTAGAAGGTCTATTGCCAGTGGAACTGAAGTGAAGAAATTGTCGCATGTAATATTACGACCTGTATTTGCAATAGGTTTTATCAAACGTTTTTCAAGTGCTGCCGAACTATTATCTTGCTGAAATGGGCCAATTGGCTGGTAACCTCCAAGTTACAAGTGTACCAGTTTTCCGCATCAGCCAGTGAATAAATTTTAAAGCCATACTTCGCTGGCTTACTAGGAATATATTGCCTAAATGCACATTTCCCACGAAAGGCTTCCAGCATTTCATCCACTGTAGCATACCGTCCGATTTCATAATTAACCTTACATTTTTCCACAAAACAGTCAAATACTTCTGGTATCGGTGCCAGTTTGTCCGTTTTCCTACGCTCTTCTCTGTCGCTAAAATCATCAAATCTGAGTGCCCTTGGCAGAAGACGAAACCGATTTTTCCCCATTGTTATTCTGAATATTACTGGCCCATCTGCAGCCCATAAGTCATCCACACTTACACGAGCACTTTTTTAGGTCCCAGCGAAGTAAAGTAGTCCAAAAAGTGCTTTAATTTCGTTTAAATTTGTGTCCGTTGCATCTCTTGGACGGGATATGTTTTGTCGAATTTTGGAAATATATTTGTTTGTATAAATATAACAATTTTTTCAACAATGTCATCTGGAAAATATAAACTCCAACACTCAGATGGAATTTCATTTTCTTTTGCAGAACCTTTTACTCCACGTTTTTTGGTAAGGATATTCCTAACTAACTAGAGTTTTAGAATAACGATTTTTATGGTGGACATTCCAAACGGTATGATTTACTTTACCTAAAATGAAACAACTTTATTGTAACAAGTCTATAATCAAGTATTTGAACAAGCTTCATACCTAAATACGTAGGACTGCGTGATACACTAACGGGGAGGCAAGGAATACATTCCCCCTCGTCTTCAGAACTTGCCGACATTTCACTATCCGTATTATAATTTTGTATCTCTACCTCATCAATTTCACTTCCTTCACTATCATCGAGGTTTTCCAAACTTTCAGTGTTTTCTTCATTTTCAATTTCAGCAAGCCACTGAAGTAATTGACGTTCTTTAAGTGAATCCATTTTACTAAAAATGCAAATTAAAATTAACAAAGGGTTCCTAACAAGACCGCCCATATAAAAATTTGTAGGGGGGGGGGGGCAGACGTGTATTTTTGTCAAAATCTTTGTCTATATATGTAGGTATAATACGTATAAATATATAATATAATTTGTTATAATTGTATAATATAATTTATTGTTCTTTCCCGAAAAGCTAGGGGCCACGGCCCCCCTTGCCCATAGATATGGGCGCCTAACCTAAACAATAATATTTTAATTAAACTTACCCAAATATTAAACAAAAACCTAAAAGTTTCTTTGAGATAACACAAATGTGATTTCAGTGAGGAATACTCTCACCTAAAAGGGATGTCACTTCTTTCAAGTATCAGACCACACTGACCGCTTGAAATATTCTACAACTTTGTCATTCCCTCTCATGAACGATGATAAAGGCAATCCTCGGTGCTCAAGGTTATCGTATTAGCCAAGACAATTTTATTGGTTATAAATAAATATGGTGAGGTATTCCCTCATAGCGCGTTTAACGGCGGGTTAATAACAGTACTTAATACATTAAAATAATTATTAATACCAAAATTCTATACTCTTAAGACCTCTTCGTCGTTTTCATTATCGAGTGGTTCGTAATAAACGTAGTCTTCTTCAGGGACGCTTGGAACATTTTCGTAATGTAAGACGTTTTTGAAATAAGCCAGTTTCAGATCATTTTGCCATTCCTTACCGTAGTGACTTTCTAGTAGCTTTCCTTATCTCCTTCAATTCCTCTTTGGCTAATGTTGGCCAAGCTCGCGACTCCTATTTTATTTGGATTGGTGTTAATGGTCGATCTTTCTCTTTTTAAAATACTTCCAAACAAACCGATGCTTGAGTTGTAGCTTTTGTCCCCTTTAACCAATACGACGTTATTTAGTTTTCTGGATCTTTTCAAACAAATCCTTTTTATTTTTGATATCTGAAAGTGAAAACTCTGCAGTGCTTTTAATGTAGACAATGCTTCGGATTTTCAATCGTAGAACTTTAAATCCATATTGGGGTGTTGCAAAGTGGTTTTTTTGTAGCAAAGTCGTCCTTAGGTGTGAGAATAACTTACATTTTTTTTAGTTTTTTCTCGATCGTCTCAAACACCCTGTCCGACGGCAAGAATAAGTGCCCTCTAACGGGATACACTATTTCAATATATTTTATGTTTTTTGAAGCTTGTATCAGCCAGCGACTTGCCATGGATAAAATTATTTGGTTCTTATTTTTGCCTCCACATCCGTCACACATTAATCTTACGACACTGATATCTTTTAAATCAGTATTAGACAGCCTGTGATACATTGCTGAAGCCACTTGATAAGAGCCCTTGCTATACTCATCCTCTGACCATACATAGCTTAAACAATTATCCTTTATTAATGGGACTTTAGAATGTTCTACTACGATTGTCAAGTTATGTATATATAGCTGTCTGCTGCAGTACGCTGCTTGATCCGGGACTTAAGGCAGCGAAGGTTTTTTTGCAAGTCGACGGATAAAGTCAACAATTCAGGCTAAGATTCCTTCAATATTGCAAAAAAAACTTTCGATCTAAGCTTGTGATTTCTTTAAGCGGCCATAAGGGATTGCTTCGTTTTACAAAGTTTATTAATACTCAGATCACCTAATGCATATTTGCGCTTACTTAGACCACTACAGTAATGAGACTCCACCCATTTTATACCTTTTATAAATTCGACCACGCTCCTCAGTTTCTCTTTTTATAAATGCGTTCGTTTGTCTTCTCCCCTTTTCTTACATGGAAGATTACTTTCCCCTCTGAAATTGTTCATTATAATTCGGAGTCAGCCTCTTGTGATTCTCAAGGCATTAGCGAAAGTCTTTTGGTAAATGGGTAACTTGCCATCTGGACCTTTAATGAAACCCTTATGAAACACTGGCATGTAGTCGTCTTATTACGATTGACCAGTTTTTGGGCGACGTCTACGAACAGGGTTTAACTCTAGGAATTGCAGTATTAAGGTGTCTTGTTTAAGTTTCTTTTCTTGTCTTCTTCTTTCCCTTTAGGTAGGCTCTCCTGTCGTGCTTGCATGTTGGCATTTTAAGCGCCTTCGTTTCCCCATACCTACAAATAAATTAAATTTAGATTATATTTTAGATATCTAATAATTATATGTAAATCATTTTTTGAATATAAAAAACAATGAAAATTATACAGGTTCCCTGCATTTTAACAAAACTGCTAAGCATGTTGCACTAATGAGAGATGACATTTTTTCTTCTATATAGATCTAAAAATATACTAACTTCATCCGTTATCTCACATTTCTCACCCATTTCTCTGGTTGTGCGACTCTTTTCCACACTTTTTAGGCATTAACACTTCTGGTGTTGTCTCCATTTATTACTAAATTGCAAAAACTTCAGAGAATAATGTTCCTTTTCTTAGCTTTGACACTAGTATGACCGACATCTTAAAAATCACCGACCACGTACTACAATCTAGCGCTCTGATTGGTGCAGAGGGATATTGGTTGTTTTAAAACCTACACTACGTTGGAGAATGGTCGTTTTGAAACAACTACCAATTTTCTCCGTTTAATTTTAATGGGAGTTTGCTAGTTATGTTACGAAATTTATGCATTGCTGGATACGTCTTTTGTAATCCAGTGGCATATTCAGGTCAGATTATCCAAAAAGTGGAGATTGGTTGTTTTGTAGTTAGAGGACTCATATCTACTATAAATTTAATTACGAATTTTGCTTGTATTTATTATTTTAGTATAGGTAATTTTCTTAGGCCTAGTCGTTTACTGGGTGGTGATGTTGGAGGAGTATTAGTTTTTACGACCTAAGAGGGACGAACAACAGTTAAAATATATAACTTTAAAGCTACAGCTACACGATAAAATAAGAATGTATTATATGTTAAGCATTTACATAAACATATAAAAAATACATTACATACTTCCTAATATCAGTCAGCGGTAGAATGTGGTCGTTATCATCCCTTTATAACGACTATTTAACTTCTTAAATGGAATTTTGGAATTAAATCATACTTATTTTGTCAACACGAAGTTAACTAAAGTGTCAACACTGCAACTGTTAAATAAAGTATTAACAATTTATGCCAAAATGTCACTTTCGTTAAATCGCAATTAAGTGTGATCCGGACAAGTGTGCTTTGTAAATACGTTTTATAATCCACTTATACAAATTAAATGAAACAAGTGATGGTGTATTTCTTTAAGTTTACAATAATAGAAATATTCAAATATTTCTACGCGCATATAATAAAATATGTCTAGGGGCTGTAATTACGGTATACTTAGCTAAAAGAGGACTCTTAAGCTACCGGGGACAAAAGAGCGGAGTTCAATTTAACCTACGCAATATCTTTTCATCCATTTGTTAGTCATTTATTACCACCCTAATAATTTTTCACCACCAAACCAACCCTAAGGAGAGCGATTCTGCTGGTTTAAGGTTCAAGCTAGCAGAATTCGGAAAAAAAAACTTTTTGCTTATTAAATATTTTTTTACCCATTTTTCACTAATTTATTACCACCCTAATAATTTTTCACCACCAAACCACCCTTAAGGGGAGGGATTTTGCTGGCTTAAAACTAGTAGAATTAAAAAAAAACATTTATGATATATCACAGTGCTCTGCTAGGTTTTTATGAATTTATTACCGCCATAGTAATTTTTCACCCGTTAACTACCCCTTATGGAAAGTTAATATTTCTGTTAGATTAAATATTAAGAGGAAAAATTGTTTTTTTTTAATTCACTCTTCTCTACTTATAACTGAAATAAAAAACTGATTGTTGAATGTTTACTAAACTTTAACCACCCTGATAATGTTGCACCCAAAACCAATCTTATTTGGAAACGTTCCTGCTAGCTTAATATTCGACCCAGCGGAAATAATACAAATTATTTTTAAAATAACACAGTGTTCTGCTAGGTTTTTACGAATTTACTACCACACTAGTAATTTTTTCCCCTCAACTAACCCATGTGGAAAGTCAACAATTCTTAGGTTAAAATTTAAGGTGATGAAAAATCTATTTTTACAATTTTACTGTACTCTATCAATCAATAATTCTGTTAGGTTAAAATTTATGGCGAATTTTTTTTATATTACTCTACTCTACTCACTGTACTCTATTTATAATTGAAATAAAAAAGTGTTCTGGTAAGTTTTTGCTACACTTTTACCACCCTGATAATTTTCCACCACTAAAGCAATTTTATTTGAAAACGTTCCCGCTAGCTATATATTCGAGCCAGCAGAAATAAAAAAAATATATATGTTTGAAGTACCACAGTATTTTGATAGGTTTTTACAAATTTATTACCACCCTATTAACTTTTTACTTCTTAACTACTCCTTGTGGGAAGTCAATATTAAGCTATTAAGCGGAAGCTTGTATATTAAGCTAGCTAATTCAAATAAAACTTTTGAAATACTACATGATTCTGCTCGATTTATTCGCTCCGTGCGTGACCATGGTAGGGTTACCTTGAAACGATGCCAGCGTGCGTAGCGGCGAAATATGACAAAATTGGAATCATGGAATCTTTTTACCCATAAATTTTATCAAAAATGTGTGTAAATACATGTGTTGCTTATTTAATTGTGCTAATAATAGCAAAAATAGTAAGTGTAGTTTTTATAGGTTCCCAAAGATTACATATAAATTAGAGAAAAGAAAAAGATGGATCCGTGCTATTAATATGAAAAAGTAAATATCACATAACCTCATTTTTATGCAATTGAAATAGGAAATATTTCAATAATTTACCTTAAATGATATTTTATAAGGCTTCAAGCTAACTGCAGAGTGCCTGATGACTTTAGCTTTTATATCATACCTTTTACTATTACTGTTTTTAATTATATGCTCTTTCACGTGAAAAACTTGATTTGCCAGTACTAGATTTTTCCCTTTCTTTTCCGTTTGGGGTTAAAAAGATATATTATGATGAATTTTGAGAAACCCAGTTCTTAATACTACATTTATTTTGTACATAAACTGAAAAAATATAATTAAAAAGTTAATTATTAATAATTGTCAATTTCGCCTGTATTTAACAATGTCAAACATATGTCATATGTTTAACCTGAAAATTGGTAGGTCCAAAACAGTCAGATGAAGGCGATAGGTGTCGCGTCAGTCACGCACGGAGCGGATACTAATTTTTCGCCTCTCAACTGACCCGTGGTAGCTTAAGTTAAAATAAAAAAAGGAATTTTTAAATACCACTGTGTGCTACAAAGCTTTTCTAATTCATTTACCACCTTCGCAATTGTTTACCCCTCTATAAGAAGCCAATAATTCTGCTAGCTTGAATTTTTAACTGACAAAACAAAATTATAAAAGGTATTTTTAATATTTTTTTTGTGTTTTACTTTTACTTTAACCTTTTACTATTTTTTGCTATCTTCATATTTTTCACCTAACACACTGGGCATAAATTCCGCACTTTAAGTTCTAATCTTGGGGGCGCAAAGTCGTACTTTTTTGTCCAGTATAAAAAAATATACGTTTTCACATTTCAAGAGTTAAAAATCGACTATAGGCGTGATCGTGCGTAGAGAAATGTGCACTTTGGTTTACTATTAAAAATTACTTAAAAAACTATTGTACTCACCATAAAACATACTCAGGAACAGTGCAGATGCGCTATATTTGCAATTTATTGTCAAAGTTAAACAATAGTGAAGAGGGCGGTATCAATCTAAAATCCGATTAAGACTGCAGCCACCAATCCTTGATTGGCGGTACACTTCGCTCAGGTATATGGATGTACCCAATAAATACAAATTTTTTAATCTTTTAACAATGTGTGCGCAAAGTGTCCCTACCTTACTTTACAGTTAGCCAATTAATGTTATAAACATAATAAAATTATTTGAATTTGAATCTTTCTCGCCTGGTAATTATTCTGTGAAATATAGCAATTCCATTGTATTTACCAAAACTCAACTTGATTTCAGTTATTTTATATTCATAAAAAGGACTCACGATTCGATTTCTTTTTTTTTTTATTTAGAAAAATCGCATCGACCAAATGGCCATTAGCGAAAAATTAGTGCATTAGGTACAATTACTTCAATACAATTTGGTTTATTAAATATTGTGGTACTTATTAATGCCTTTCAAGAAATTCAGAGTATTGTTAAAGTTACAGTCTGCACCTAGAGCTTCTATAAGTGTTCCTGGTATCTTGTTATTGCTTCGTTGTTGATTGTAGAGGGGACATTCACATAGTAGGTGCATTATTGTTAGTGTCGTATTACACGTTTCACATCGCGGCGGTTCGCACTTTTTAATTAAGTAATCATGCGTTAACCTAGTATGTCCGAGTCTGAGGCGCGTTACTATTATTTCTTGGCTTCTTGACTTAGGTAACACATTTCATGCCTCTATGCTGGGTTTCACTTGTTTTAATTTCGAATTCGACACATTCCATTTATTTTTCCACGCACTTAAGATTGATTTTTTTATATAAGGTTTTATGTCCGTTGATACTGATGTGTTTACGATCTCGGAAACGTCACTCACTATCGCGTCTTTCGCACTATGGTCAGCAGTTTCGTTGCCTTTTATTCCTATATGGGATGGGATCCAGATGAAATTTATCTCATTATGATTGATATAAGCCTGAAGAAGGACTGTTTTAATTTTTTGTAAAAGCGGGTTTTTTGGATACAGTTGTCGGATGCTTTGTATGGCACTAAGTGAGTCTGTTAAGATAATATATTTGGAGTTTGTTGTCAGATTGATTAGTTCTACGGCGCGATAGAGAGCATACAGTTCAGCTGTATATATACTACTAACATTAGATAGTTTGAATTTAAGGACCTTCTCTGGAGTTACTACAGACGCTCCCACACCTTCGGATGATTTTGAACCATCAGTGTATATCTGGGTATGATTTTTATAACGACTAATGATTTTTCTAAAATGGGAAATAATTAGATCAGGATTAGTGGAGTTTTTATCAAATGACGTAAGTTCTAAGTTATATGATGGTATGTTTTGAATCCAAGGTGGATTATGATCATATGTGTATGGAAGACATTCAGGTATGACAATATCAAACAGATGTAAATGGTCTTTTATTCTTTTATAGAAAGGTTTATTAGAACGGTGATTTACATTAAGGTTTGGGTAATTGTCGGTAAAAGTATTTCTATAGACAGGATTTTTTGCATTATCTTTAATTTTTGTTGCATATGTTAGACTAAGGTAAGCTCTTCTATCATTTAACGACAATTCATTTGCTTCGCAAAGTAAACTTTCAATCGGTGTTGTACAAAAGGCTCCCAGGCATATTCTTAGTGCTGTGTTATGAATAGTATCGAGCTTTTTAAGTACCGATTTCGATGCTGAGTCGTAAGCTATAGCCGCGTAGTCTAGCTGTGATCGTATCATAGTTCTGTATATAATTAGCAATGTACTCCTGTCTGAACCCCAATTCTTGTGTGCTAGAATTTTTAGTAAATTTAATCTTCTGTAACATTTACATGCTAGATTATTGATATGTTCTTTCCGATTCAACTTTCTGTCAAAAGTAACTTCTAGCAATTTTAGCGAATCTTTTTGTTGTAGCGATTGGTTGTATAGATATAATGAGATTGGCGTACTGACTTTGTTTTTAGAAAATACTATATATTTAGTTTTAGTTGTTGAAAAGATAAATCCAGTTTCCTTTGACCATTGGTCAATATCTAACAAGAAACTCTGTGCAAGTTGTGAGAGGTTGTTTAAGTTTTTGCTTTGACCAAATATTACGAGATCGTCAGCATATAAGCGGCCTTTAAGTGGAAGTTTTAAATTTCGTAGAACATCATTTATGGCAACTATAAATAGCGTAGGACTTATAACAGATCCCTGAGGAATTCCATTTTCCAATTCCACTTTTGACGACAAATTACCATTTACTCTAACTTGGATATATCTTTTATATAAGAAGTTTTTTATAAATGCAAGGCAATGTCCTTTGATTTCTAAATCGTACAGTAATCTGATGATACGGTGGCGCCAAGCTGTATCAAAGGCTCTTTCAATGTCGAAGAATATTCCAATATATTTTTGATTAAGGGAAAAGGCTTCATGTACACTGCTTTCTAGGTCTATAATATTGTCTAGAGTTGATCTATTTTGTCGGAAACTACTTTGTTCTGGAATAATAATATTTCGATCTTCAAGTGTCCAGAGGAGACGACGGTTGACCATTTTTTCTAACAGTTTGCATGCAGTACATGTTAGCGAAATTGGTCTATAAGACTCAGGATCTGTTTTGGGACATTTTGGTTTTAATATAGGTATTATAATAGAATCTCTCCATGCTGTTGGAAATTTCTGTTCTGTCCAAATAATATTAAATATGTTAAGAAGATAATTGTGTGCATTCTCAGGTAAATGCTTAAGAAAAACCATTGGGATGTTATCTGGACCCTTACTAGTCTCTTTAAATGAGTTTAATGCATCTTTGTATTCATTTATATTAAATTTTGTGTTTAAAGCATCTGTTTCATCTACAAACGGTATAATTACATTGCATTCTTCGTTCTGTTTAAAGTTGATAAAATTATTATTATAATTGCTTGTATTAGATCTATTTTTATACGTATTAGCAAATTCTTCTGCTATTTCTAGGTCATCTGTGATTATTTTATTATCTTTCTTTAGTTGAGTGATTTTGTTATAAGCCGGTATTCCAGATATTTTTTTGACATTCTTCCACATTTCAGACATAGGGGTTCTACTGTTTATATTGGACACAAATTGAGCCCACGAATTTCTTTTTGAAGTTTTTACTACTAACTGAGCTTTAGCTTTAAGTTTTTGAAATTCTATTTTATTGTTAAGTGTTTTATGTCTTTTGTATTTGTTAAAGGCTTTTTTGAAAGCTTCGATCGATGTCTTACATTGTTCATTCCACCAAAAGACTGGTTTATGTTTTGTAATAGGTGCAGTTTTCTTAATGGTTTCCTCGGCTGCTTTTAATATGATGCTAAAGAAGGTTTCGATATCTGTGTCAATACTGTTGGATATTTTACAGTTTGTGACATGTTTTTCTATGATATCTTCAAATAATGTCCAATTTGCTTCCTTCGTTTTCCACCTAGAGGCATGCTTTCCATTTTTGGGCTTGAACAAGTTATTGGTGATTATTATTGGGTAATGGTCACTGTTATAAGTGTAGTCTAATCTGTTCCATGTCATTAATGCAGTGAAGTTATTATCCGCTATCGTTAAGTCCAAGGGCGTTGATTCGCCTGTTTGTATATTGAATCTTGTAGGGCGTCCATCATTCAACAGTGATAAGTTATACTGATCTATTAATTCTTCAATAATAAGTCCTCTTTTGTCGTCATATGTAGAGCCCCAAATACTGTTGTAAGCATTAAAATCGCCTGTTAAAATACGCGGAGAAGGTATTTGTCTCACGAGGTTAAAAAGGTCCTGTTTATCAATTGGTTGTCCTGGGGGTAAGTAAATCGTGCAAATATTTATTTTTGTGGTCCCTTCTAGAGAAATAGCTACAGCTTCTAAATGTGTTTGTAGGGGTAACCTACTTGCGGTTAATTTGTTATTTACGAGAATTGTCACTCCACCGCTTGCTATTCTTTGGTTTACTCTATTTTTTGAAAAACTTTGATAATTATGTAAACAAGATTCTGGGTTGCTCTTAAGATTCGTTTCTTGAAGACAAATAATATCTGGTAGATACTCTGATTGTAGAATTTTTAACATCGGTAAGTTATTATAATATCCGTTTATATTTCACTGAATAATTGAATTAAAAGACGCCATTTTTACTTTCTAGTTATAAAAAGTTTTAATTTTATTAAGACTCTAGGTCTGTGTCAAGTAAAATTTCATTTTCGTTGTCGGTAGAAGAAAGTTCGTCATTTAGGTGTTTTGTGATTTTTTTTTCTAAGTTTGGTACATTTGATTTTAAGAGATCTATCTGTTATGTGAGCATATAAGTTACTAATCATTCCAAGTAATCCAGTAAAATCATGTGTATAATTAGTTATAGTGGTGATAATATTTGGAGAACCTGGTGCGTTTTCTAACAGATCTATAAATTGGTCGTGATTAAGGATATATGCTGGTGAATGTTCATTTATTATTGTTTTTAGGTCAGTATCAGAACTTTTCTTGGGTTTTTTGTTGGGTTTTTGTGTGGGTTTCCTAAAATTTATTTCTGTTTGTTTATCTTTTTCTGACAGAGCTGGTGTATATGTTGGTGAAGGTGATAGAATTTCATCTACGTCACGCTTACGGCTTGTCTGTTGAGTAATATCTAGTGATATAGCGCTGTTATTTTCTGGAGATGTAATGGTATTTGTAACTGAGGATGCTTTTGAGTCGACATGTTCAGGATTTGTACTGTTTGTTAAGAAAGTAGATTGCTGATTGGGAAGTTTTTGTATGGTGTCCATTTGTGAAAGAGTATTTAACGATGTTGAAATAGTTTTAGGTGTGGGTGTTTGTTGAGAGTTTGTGGGATTTTTACAATTATTTGCATTATGTCCTTGCTGTTTGCAGTTAAAGCATAACTGATTATCTTGCGATAAGAAAATTCGATAAGATTTGTTATTGTAATGATTCAAAAAAGATTCTGGTAAAGGATTTATAACAGGGTTGATAAAAATTTGTCTTCTAAAACTGTAAATATGATTGAATTTCGGTAAGGTAGAGCTAATACGAAGAATGGTCATTGATGACATTGGCTTGAGACCTAGGTTTTCTAATTCGTGAATGAGAATATCATGGGGAATTGAGGGGCATACATTCGATAGAACTTACCTATCCGCTGGAGTAATATATTTTCTAGCTTGAACTGGTTCATCATTTATTAGTATTATACCATCATATACCTGCATAAAGTTATCCACAATTTCTTTGCTCGCTAGATACATGCATACTCGATTATTGGACAGCCTTGAAGAAAATAAGATGTTTTTGGGCTGTATAAGTGCTCCTAGTGGTATGAGGTAGTCCTGTAGGCGTAATCCATCCTTTGAAGAGAAAACAATCGCTTGTTCAGGGCTAAGATATGTATGTTGGCTTAGAACTTTTGAGTAGGATTTAACTGTGTTGGTATGTTGTGGTACAGAGTTAATTACATTGGAACTTCCATCTGATGTTACGGACATGATGAATCCTCTATATGCAATTTTAACAGGACTTTATTTTATATATAGATTAAATCAAATAAAGTCCGACTCTGTTTATTTTAAAACTAGTTGATCGGCTGGTAATTACCAAATTAGCTGAATAACGATAAGAGTACAACTAGTTTTTTTTGGTTAATTTGTAACTACAATTATTGATGAGAATATGATATTGATGCTTAAAAGTGATATTTCTAATCAAACTATGATTAACTGGAAAGAAGTACTTACGGCACTTAACAAATCACTGTAAACTTCTTTGATATATCACCTTTAAATATTTAAATTTATACTTTTTCTATTAAAAACTATAAAAGTTGTGGAGCTTAAAATTAAGTCGACTTTCGATTCGATTTCTCTTAGCCATGTATTTTCATATTTTAAATATTTATACATTTAAAAAATAATTTTTTTTTAGTTTATTAACACAGACTAACATTTCAGAATGGTTTTAATTAGGGTAGTTAAGAAAACAATGACTAGGCTGGTAAAAATATAGTAAAAATCTAGTAGAACACTTTTGTATTTCCAAAAAGATTTCGCATTTAGCTATCGTGAATGCGTCGCTTGTTGAATGTTTTCTATTAACTGTGGCCTACAGTTAATGGAATTATCAAAAATTATGAAGGTGGATAAAATTCAATTAAAACCTGGCAAGCAATTTGTACTTTCAGTTACAAGAAGAGTACAGTAAAATTGTAAAAATAGATTTTTTATCACCTTAAAGTAAATTAAGTAAATTATTCACTTCTCAAAAGGAGTAGTTCAGGGGTGAATAATTACTAGTGTGGTAATAAATTTATAAAAACCTAGCAGAGCACTGTGGTATATCATAAATAATATTTTTGTAATTTTACTAGTTTTTACTAGTTTTAACCGCAAGCCAGCAAAATCGCTCCCCTTAAGGTTGGTTTGGTGGTGAAGAAGTATTAAGGTGGTAACAAATTAGAGAAAAATAGGTAAAAAAATATTACGTAGGTTAAATTGAATTCATTTCGCTCATTTGTCCCCGCTAACTTAAGGGTCCTAGCTAAAAGATTCTAAGAAGGAACAGACCTACGACTTTTTGTGTTGATATCGTGTGACATCTTATGACGTGCATCGGGATTTATTCTGTACCAACTGTATATCAATTCCAAGTTTGGTTTCATCCAAAAATTTTATTCTTTAATCAAAAACTGATTAGAGAGATAAACCGCAGCATAATTTGTTCAGTGGCTTATGTCACAACTTAGGTTTAGTCCATGTATTGCATCCAACATCTTAATAAAAAATCAATACATTTAAAGGTACACATTTTACGTATAGCATTTTTACAAATCCTTTTTATACATCTAAAGCAATATAGTTTGATATTGATGCAGCAATGTATGCATTCGTATTTGTTAGGATCAAAAGATATTGAACTATTCGTAACTGCAATTTATTATGAAAGGATTTTTATAAAAATATATCTTTGATATGCAGATGCTGCACAGATAGGATGAAATTTTTATTTTAGACAGTGAACTAAAGTTCTGTTTATGTTAATATATTGTTGCATTAAAGTTATTTAATAATTTTGACTTGTTTAGGTTTTATGTTCCACCTTAATTTACTAATTGACATAAAAATGCACACCCATTATAAATTATTTTATGTTAACAAAATTTGGTATACAAGCTTATCTGGTAAAAATAATAAATTGTTAAAATTTCAGACATATCAGTTTAGGATTTCTTTTTTTTTTTTATTTTTTTTTTCTAAATTCCCTAACCACTAAAAATTTTAGCTTTCAACCAGCAGCCGAAATTCCGAAATCAAAATTCAGATATTGTCCAAATAATGTACTTGCTACAATGTTTAAAGCAAAACAGACGATGGATGGACTGACATAGGGTATCTAAATTTTCATTCCACAACTTAACAATTCATATAAGCAAGGACCTTTAGCGAACTGATATTTTATACTTAAATTGTAAGTAAATAAAAATAGGGAAAAGCATAAAAATACATAAAAATACTTCACCTTTTAAGTTTAATACCCATCAAAATTTAGCGGTGTGCGATTTTTTTTGTAAATCATTTACATTGCCTAGTATATAAAGAGGCCTTGGCACTGTTCTTAAGTAAAAATGTTTTTAACTAAATTGGCTGAAACTTTGCAGAGAAATAGCTTTGGTATTACTAATCAAAAGTTCTCATCACCCCAGAAACCAATTGTTCTGAGTTACAGATTTTTAAAGTAAGGGTAATTAGGCCATTTTAATAATATGTATTTATATAATATATAGGGTGTGAGTAAGTAAGTTTGATAAACTTTGAGGATTGCTCTTGTATGAAAAAATAATGCTATATAAACCTGTTAAAGAGAAAGGTATTGCACATTTTTTGACATACAATTAAGAATTTATATTTATTATTGGTGCGCATACGGGTAATTGTCGCAATTAAAAAAAATGGTATGTTACTGAGATATTTTAAATTAAAAATCATTTTATAATTTTTTTTTCAATTTAAAACAAAAAAATTGTCTTTGTCGTATGAGACACCTTCACATCTTTCTGATACACTATATAGCAGATTAGTTTTAACATTTATCAGTTATTATGCTACTCCCAACATTTATGTAATGTTTAATATAAAATTTTAAATAAGCGTTTTTTAGCAATAACACAGGCCAACAAAAAAAAAAGATTTATAAATCTTTACTTACAAATTTATGTAAATCCTATGTATTTTTTGGCGCTAAAAAAATCTGACATTAGATTTTACGTATTAACTACAGTTTTCCCACAATATGACAATGGTTTGGTTTGTTATACATTATAATAATTTGAAAAAGACAAAATATCGAAATACAATAAAATAAAACATTATTAGAATAATACTTTTTATCTAATTCTTATCTTGTAATAGTATTATAGGTCTGTACAATCATTTCAGGAGCCAATGCTGTTGTATTTTCTTTCCGTTTTTTCTTTAAAGCTTTTCAAGTAGCTTTTACTCCTATGCGAGGCACTATGCTGTTTCCGATGAAGTCGTGAAGAGTAATCACCCATCATGTTGGTGTTCCAACATCCTTGTATCGCTTCTCCATTATCTTGATATCCTGATATCCTGCTGAAATCGTTTGCCTTGTTCTTCAATGACATCACCCAGATTTTCAGGGAAAAAGTCAAGATGGTTATGCAAAAAGTGAATTTTGAGACTCATTAGACATTCAAAAAATTTAAATTTATCTAATGAATTGGCTACAATAAGCTCGTACTTGAGGTCTTTCACATTACCTAAAAACTTGGTTAAAACTTTTTTGAATGCAATCCAAGCTTCTTTTTCGTTAGTAGTCATCTTGGTTTTAAAGGTGGAGTCGAGCATTATTTTACGAATATCTGGTCCAACACAAGAGAGCGTCTTTCAATTTGGCTTCTGATAGATGGGGAAACTTTCCACTTAAGTACTTGAAACATTCTCCATCTTTAGGTAGGGACTTGACAAACTGTTTCATTAAGCCTAACTTGATTTGTAGAGATGAAAAGACTATATTTTTAGAATCTTTAGAAGTTTTGTACAAAATATTCTTCTCGCCAGGTGTTAAAACACTTATTACGGGCCATTGTTTTGTGGACCAATAGTTATCTCTTGATCTATTGTCCCATTCACAAATAAAACGTGGAAATTTTGTAAATCCCTTTTGTTGAACAAGTAGCATGCAAACAACTTTTAAATCTTCATAGATCATCCAATTGTGATCATTCAATATGTCTGTTTCATATAAACTAAATGAACAATAGGAAGTGAAGCATTATTGTTCCCTAAGAGTCCCTAAAAAGCCTCCAATCGTGCTTATTATTTATTATACTTAATAACAAACTTCTTTACCAGACCACTAATATCACGACAGTGGACCAAATTATCTTCCTGGCTAAAAAACTGAGCAAACTGTTGATCTATGTACCTGTGCTTGTAAATAGATGTACCAACAAATTATTTTCTTTTAATATTGAGCCAAGCAATTTTGATTTTACTTTTGTCAAACCCAAATCCTTACTAAGTCATCTAACTCAGCTTGTGTAAACAACTGTGGTTGTAAATTTTCTGAAGGACACTAAAATTCATCATCACTTCCTGGACCACTTTTATCAGATTCTAATTTACTAGTATTTAAAATGTCATCAGTACGTAGAGGATGCTTAGTGACTGGCAGTTCAGGTCCATGCTCTACCGGACGGATAGTAGACGGGAGGTTAAGATAAACAATAATTTAAATGATTAATTAAATGATTTTTTTGATCCCTTTATACATAGGCACTGCAAATCTGAAAGGTTTTATGCTTTCTTAGACCACTTCTTCAGTTTCAGGATGGTGGCTAGTAATTTAACAGTCATCATAACAACGGAATTAAATAAATTGAAAAATAACGAAATTGTGCACATTTTAGTTAATTTAAGTTACCAATGTGACAGTGAAAAACATTCAGTTAATAAATTATGTAAATAAACTTAGTGATAAAGCTACAAACTTAATAGACAGTAATAAAGAAGATAAATTTCATGACACGAGTGAAAATTTATCTTGTGATTGTGGAAGACTTGGGAAAGATTATGACGCTATTAAAAAAGAACTTGAAATCGTAAGTAGACTTTCTTATTAACTTTAAAAAAGAACTCAAGAACAAGAAGATTTAGTATTATTGTTAAAACTACAAAATACTAATTCAATGTTGCAACATGTACCGCAATCTACCAGTAAAATATCAGATTCTATTAACCCTGCAGTGCACGGGTTGAGTCTGTCAGGCTTATTCAGTTCTTCTAATATCTCTATTCGATCAGCGAGTCTAAGTACGGTCCTGGCGGTTTAGGTACCTTTCGTCGGCATAGCTAGCTATAGTCCCTCAGTTACGAATGCGCATTGAAGCAATAGTGTCGATGATATATCTGTTTTCGTTCTCTCAGACCCAACCCGTTCCTTAATGTAAGTTTTTTTTATGAAAGTACAAAACAAAATTTGCAGTGTATTGTTTTTAGAGCTTAGCTAAACAATGTATTTTTAAGAGAGAGGGGCAAAACATTTGCAACGTCTCTACGAGGAAGTTGCAACCGACGAGGAAGAAAATTATAAAGATTCAGATTCCAATTAGTCTATAGTTGGCAACTTAAAACATGAAGATGCTAATCATAACTCAGAGTCTGAATTGGATTTATCAGACACCGAATTAAACGTACAAGAATGTTTTCCACAAGGTCAAACCAACACCTTTATTACAATACCAAAGATGGAATGAAATGGAATAAGATATGCGGATCACGAAATGTTAGAACATTAAGACATCATGTTAGACGAGAAAATATTATAACAAAACTTCCTGGAGTTATTCGTGAAGCGAAAAGTTGCAAAACTGAAAAATAATGCTGGGAACTGTTTATTAATGACAAAATTATAAAACATATTGTTAAATGTACTAGTGTATATATCGAGCGTGTGTCCGTGAGATATAAAGACAGTTCCGATGTGAGGCTAACAAATATATGTGAACTAAAAGCTCTGATTGGTCTGCTTTACTTAGCTGGAGTTTACCGTGGAGGTAGAACTTCGATTTTTGAGTTTTGGGAAAGAAATGGCTCTCCGCAGATTTCGATTTCTTATGAAGTGCTTACGCCTAGATGATATTCGTACAAGGGACGAACGGACACAAGTAGACAAACTTGCAGCAGTTAGAGTGAGAGAGCAGTAGAGAGTATTCGAGGATGTAGTTGAAAATTTTCAAAAATATTATACCATTGGCCAATATGTCACTATCGATGAGATGCTTTTAGGCTTTAGGGGTCGCTGTAGTTTTAAAATGTACCTTCCAAAAAAACCGGCCCGATACGGTCTGAAGGTATTTTCCTTGGTGGATTCTCGCACGTTCTATACTTATCAATTAGAAATATATGCCGGTACACAACCACCAGGTCCATATTCTATCAGTTCTGCAGTCAACGATGTGGTTGAGCGGCTTTGCAAACCAATCTCCAGATCCAACCGGAATGTCACAATGGACAATTGGTTTACATTAATTGAACTCGCACAAAACTTACTGACAAATCATAGTCTAACAATTGTAGCCACCCTATGGAAAAACAAAAGGCATATCCCAACCGAATTTTTAATGAACAACAGACCGCCAAAATCACCTATGTTTGGATTTACCAAAGATATGACAATATTTTTCTATATACCAAAACCAAAAAAACATGTTCTTTTGTCAACTCTACACCATGATGACCAAATCGATCCGACAACGGGTGACGAAAGTAAACCTGAAGCAATAATGTTTTATAACTCTACGAAAGGTGGTGTGGACACCGTTGATTAACTTCGAGGTTCCTATACTGTCGCAAGAAATACAAAACGCTAGCCCATGGTCATATTTTATGCATTTCTTGATGTTGCTGCAATAAATGTGATACAGAAAAGTAACACACCGGATCTAAAAACAAGCAAAAGAAGAAGATTTTTTTTAAAAGAACTAGGTCTTCAGTGATGGACAATATAAAAGCAAGAGCTCAATCTCCTCATTTGTCACGAGATATAAGAGAGCTTGCTGCTAAACTCAGTGGTGTTGTACCAGTAGAAGCACCTGCGGAATTGCAAAATAAAAGGGGGCGTTGTGCTTTTTGTAGAGATCGTAAAACTCGCTACATGTGTCACTATTATAAAAAATTTATTTGCTTAGAACATACCGTACCTATTTGTCGCATATGCATTGATAAAATGACTGAATAAGTTATAGACAAGGTGTTCTTTAAACATCTGCCATATTGTAGTATGTAATTTCTTTTATATTTTTAGTTTTAACATTATAATAGCAGTTTATTTTTTCATGTACATGTAAGTTGTCTTTAGTAGTAGTTCTAATATATGCAACACAAACCTGTTATTACAAAATTAAACATAAAAAATTCTTAGTTTAATTTTTGGGCTTCTCAAACCCAACCCGTTCCTTCGTGTATCAAATTATCACCCGTGCACCGCAGGGTTAAAACATCAACAATAAATACAAATTCTAGAAAAAGTAAAAATAAAATAAACGAGCAAAAAATTGTGTCGGCTAGGGAACCTGAACAAAAACCTACTGAACAAAATACTGGTTCAAATAAAAAAGCCAGTAGGAGATTCCGAAAGGAATTCTCCGACACAAAATAAAATAAATAAATACAACAAAACGATTTTCGGTAGCAAAATTTCTTCTAATTTTAATACACTTCCTCGACGGGGGCATCTGCACGTTTCACATGTCGATGCAGATATGAATTCAAATAATTTAAAGGATTAAAAAAAAGCGGCGCCTGAAATATGTTTTGATTGTGAGGAATGGAATAGAACTGATAAGCAATCATATTATAAAGTGTCCTTCCCTTTAGAAAATCTAGACAATGTATCTAGACAATGTATTATCTATATGGTCCAGTGGATCTGTTGTAAGAAGATTCAAATTCATTAAAAATTTTCGGAAAGAACGCAGTCAGCAGACAATTCATAACTTTGACTACAACTACAAACTGGAAATGCATAGAACACTACAGCACATAATGTAAAAAATATATTTTGTACCGAACATCTTTTTATTAAAAATAATATGAATGGACCATTCAATGTTTTATAAAATAGACTTAAGTATAAAACAATCGACTCAAAAGCGATATTTGACACCTATTGTTTCAATGTAAGAAGTATGAAAACAAAAAGATGTAATGTGCAAACAATAACTTTATTAAAATCCGTAAACTAATTTTCGAAACCAAATTCAGATTTTTGCTTTTTTCTGTGTCTTCTAAGAATTGCAAGGCAAAACAGACGTTGATAAAGATGTTAATAGAGACAAGGGGAATCTAAAAATTGCATACCGCAACATATCTCCTCAACTAAGCAAAAATCCTTAGCGAATTTGGTTTCTTGTACTCGTACAGAGTATATAGGAATATAAGGAAAAAGACAGTTAAGATTTGATTTCACGTATTCACCGGTACGTATTTTGCCTTAAAAGGGCTCTTCAGATTGGCTATTCACAGTATAACTTATTAGTGAACTTATTATTTAACTTACAGAAATTGCTATTGCAATATTTGAAGTATGCGTTATAAGAACAATATGCAATACGAACAGAGTTTCCAAAATATTCGTCATTAGAACTAATGCAAGAAAGACGTTATAAACACAAAAATCATCAATTACAAAATGAATTTTTTTTTTTAGTATTTGATATTACCATGCCTACTCCTGATTACACTTTCCAATCGATTTCGCTTGGATCGGATAACTTTTCTTATAAATTCTTGAAGCATTGCTTGCCATTCATCTTTAAGCGCAGCTCTTAATTCCATTATGTTCCTTGGTGCATGATTTCTGTCTCGGACCCTTCGTTTAAGCTCATTTCAAACATGCTCCATTGGATTTATGTCTGGGCTCAACACAGGCCAATTTATTGTAGGTATACCGATCTCAGTCAGATAGGTGGTGCTGACTCGTGTGGTATGGCATCGTTAAAACCGATAGGTGGAGCTGACTCGTGTGGTATGGCATCGTGCAATAAAATAAAGGCATCACCAATAAATCACGCGTTTAAAACCACATGTTCCTTCAAAATTTCTCTGATGCAATGATCCGCCGTTAAACCCCCTCTACGTCCTCCACCGGGCACGAAAACCAACTCGGTTTTTCCATCTATGGGAAATGCCTGCCTAAAACATTCGAGAACAGCCTCCATATGACACAATTTCTCGTATACAACATTGAGCAAATCGCTCTCCTGGCCTTCTTTAGACTCAACGCCTCTTGTCGTTGCCATGTAGCCAAATCCTACTTACGTCGGAGAATAATACCTGACTCCATTGATAGTCGTCCCAATCCAGACGTTCCCGAACAAATTCTAATCGCCTTTGCTTCTGGACTGCAGTTAACTTGGCACCCGTAGCTGCCCATTTTGGTGTCCAGCTGGCTACTTTCAGTCTCCTTCTGACTGTCCAAGCGCTGGTAACCATACCTTGGACCTTTCTAAGCTCTTTTTTGAGATTAGCACCAGTCAAATGTCGATTTCTCAAGAATTTCGATACAAGAAATCAATCATCTCTCTCCGTTGTTATTCGTTTACGGTCTCCTTCTTTTCGGCGGACATAATCACCAGCATCTTGGTACCGACAATACACTCGGAACATAGCAGATTGACTTAAATTTAGTCAATTTTCCACGGCCCCCTGGATCAGGTTTTTTCTCAATAATGCTTGAGCAGCTTTGACGGATGTGGTTTTCATTTGTAATGCAGTTGCAAACTTAAGTGACTGACGTCATAGTGGATTGCTATGGAAATTAATGCGTACGATGTTAATAGAACGCGTTAAGTTGGTGCATGTCGAGTTTAGCGAGTCAAATTCTGACTCCCCTCTCTACGTATTGCATTATTTATTTGTAATACGTCATCCGATTCATCAAAAAACAAAACTTCTTTAAAACACAATAATTTAATTATGGTACACTAATTATTTTTGAATTTACACTTTTTAGATTGAAACAGGAGACGTACTTTCGCAAAATAATTTTGAGTCGATTATTTTGCACTCAAATGTATATTATATTGGATAATAAAAAAAATATAAATTATACTTTACAAAATTGTCGCTACAGCACACAAAGTAAACATAATTTAAATACCAAATCTATTTAAAATTACATAAAATTGGATAACGCATAAAAGTTTGCACAATTGCAAAATTATTTTGTTATAACCATATATTCAATATTATAACCAATTATTTCAGAATAATACGTGATTGCTATAAAATATAATACATGTAATAAAAATTACATAGAATTTTAAAATAGTCATACAGTTGAATTAATTACTAATTTGACTACTATATTTTAGTATGTTTAAATAAACAAATTGTAGGTTTCTTTAAAAGATTTCTTGGCTAAGAAAAAATATTTAAAATTTATAGTTAAACATTAAAAAGTACTTAAACATACAATACTTATACATAAAAAAAGAGTTTGTGTTTAATATAATTTGTAATAAAGCAATAGTTAGAGATTATTAACCACAAATAAAAATAAATCGCTAGAAAACTTCCAAAATTTGAAACAACCAAATACGCATATATCTATCAATCAATGAATTGTTACATCCTTAAAGGATTAGTACGGCTTGGATGTGTTGTGGCTCTAAACATCCATGTATAAATGGTTGCATAGCTGTTAGCCACATATTTGGTTTCGTGTACTGATGGTTCTCAGTCCTCAGAGAGATCTATTTTCGCTTGTCTTCTGTCGGCGTTCGAAGAAAAACAGTAGAACGACACGTTAGCCTATGGCTCCATGAGCGACAGATTGTCGCTAGCAGTAGCAGTAAAATGTAGCTTGATAAATGAAAACAACAGCAGTGATACTGAGTGGCTCCACGCGCTGTATATTGTCGCTTCGTTTCGAGACCGAGACGCGTCGTCAAGGTCGTGCCGCGTTCGAATAGATCCGGACCTATTTTTTAGCAGTAATTTGCAGCGCGTTTGTGGCTCCACTAGCAGTAATTTGTCGCTTGTAGCGGTAATTGCCATTTAATCGCATATTTTTGTTTTTGTTTGGTTATTTCTCTGTGTTTGTTAAGTTGTTGTTTTGTTTTTATAAATTACTTTAAAGTTTTTTCATACAATTTTGTGTCTCAAATCGTAACAAAAAATTATAAGTTCTAAGAAAGAAATAAATCCAATATTTTCTTTATCGGTATTCCAGATAACAAAAATCGATGGATGGTTTTTTTTCAATCCCAATTAACCGTAATAAACTGTACTTTATAATAGATGCCATTAATAAACAAGAAAAAGTTGAATAGAGAGAATAAACAGTTTTTATTGATTTCCCGAAAATCTATTTTTTTGGATTTCCTTCTTCGAACTGGTAATTTATTTCTATATAAGTGGTTGTCTAATCATGTCATATAAATACAATTTTAATAATTATTGTTTATAGTAAAATTATATTATCCTTCAGTACTAATGTTTCGTTTTCAATAGCTTGGCGTGATTCATAAATAAAAGAATGCAACAAAGCAGATTTTATGTCGCATCAGAATTTTTTAAATTATTGTAACATAAAAAAGCAAGTTAGATATTGGAAAAAGAAAATTCATTACATCAACCCAATATGATAAATGAATATAACCGACATATGGGAGCCGTCGATCTACTTGATAATTAAGTTTAATTACAGAATACGCAGAGGTAAGAAGTGGTGGCGGCCCCTTTTTATTCTAATGAAAGGTAAATAGTTAAATATTTTGTTTTTGTTTATTTTTAGGTAGATACATATATAGAATTATAAAATATGTAATTTGAAATATTACTTTAAGGTAGGTAATTGCTAATTTTTCTTCTGGGCTTAGGCTATCACGCATTGATGTATCCTGTTTTCGTATGACATCTTCTATTTCACATAATAAAAAATTAAAAGCAGACACTGACATCCTGTAATATTCAAAAAACTTGTCAGGATATTCTTTTAATTTGTTGTGGAAAAGAAAAATTTTCCATTTGTCTGTCTAGGCACTAGAACAGGGTGAATCCACCATTTCCGTTGTTTTTTAACCCTACGTCGACGACACAATGCCAATATTAAAGAAACTTTTTGTTGAAATGATAGATTATCCATACTATATTATTGTATTACCGTGTGTACGGTGTGAATTTATTTTACTTATTTATTTATTTTATCTGCTATATACACGGACATTATATAAACGGACAAGATACCACTGATTGTAGCTGCGTCATATTAACGCTCATGGAGCCACTACAAGACCAAAACGCGGCGATATGCGCGCTGTAAACTGTCGCTCGTAGAGCCATGATTTTACTGCTTTACTGCCGCCGTAATTTTACTGCTACTGCTAGCGACAATCTGTCGCTCGTGGAGCCATAGCTTAATCGACCATATTTTTATAACAATATTTTGGATTGTTTTAAGAATTATATTTATGGATTTATTTTAAGAATTATACTGGAAATTATTTTGTGCAACATAGTATACATTACGTAATTCGAGTCTTTATTAAGCTATGGATTACAGTATCGAATATTAGAATATTAGTTGAAGCCCTTTGTCGCTAAAGCCATTTTTTACATGGCGAAATAAAACCAAGTAAGGAGCTTTTTTACAAAACTCCATTAATACACTTTTCAAAAATTTTCAGGCGACGTAAAAACGTGCTGCAGCTGTTGTACTAAAATTTTCGAAATTTCAGAGAACGTAATCAATCGAGGTTAGATTTAGAGAAATCAAACGTTAATTAAGAATGTTTTTATTGATTTACACTAACAAAATATAGTCATGTGTCTGTTGGAGATATCGTGTTTTGTAAAAAAAAATTAACTTTTGTCAAACTGACGATATCTTAGAAATTAAAAAAATTTTAAACGGTACCCACTACAACAAAAAAAAAATAAGGAGTACAAAAAATTTAGATGTATACATTTTTTGGCTCATTCTCCAAACAATCACACTCGCCATCATGGTACTTGTGGGTTTCTGGATCTGGATCAATAGTAACTTTGTGTTGAAGAGCATTAATATACCAATGAAGATCAGGGATTTTTTTTACGATGCTTCTAAAACTTTCTGTTCCGCTAGAGAACCTATAGTTGGCTCAGCATTTTATTTTGGTTAAAGTATGCCGGTCCCTTGTTTTAAATTTCTTGATAATGAGGCGTTTGATTTGGCTAATTCCTTTTATTTTTTGATAAATTATTTCAAGGCTTTTGATATCGTATATCACCCAGGCTTGTCTCAGTTTTTGTACAGAGCCAAACTCCTCGTAAATAGTCTTCGCTCGAGATGATGGTATCAGTTTTTTTCAAGCGCTTCTCCACATGGCCAAAAGCTCGATCAGCTGGAAAAAAACTGTGGCCACGAATCGGAAAGGTTACATGAATTTTCTGTACATTCTCTCGAGCCTCATTTTTAAGCCAATAGCACAAAACATGAACAATATGAGCAATTTTAATTTGGCCACCACAACCATCACAAAACAACGATACTGCAGAAAAAAACGAAAAATCTTGGCGTCTTAAGTGATGGATGAGTGCAGATCCGATTTCATTTGCTCTTCTGCTTCCCTGCGTTTCATTCCACGCATAAAATGTTGGTGCCTTTGAGTCAATAGCCACATAGCAAAATGTATAGAATGCAATTTTTCGGTAATGAAAGGCATCGCCGATGAGAGGTTTAGGGAAAAACAAAACTATAAGTATCACTGGGAACTTCGTTCATCATTAGTTTGTAAAAAGAAGCAACTGAAGGATTACTAGGCATGTAAAGGCAACGTAAACAAAGAAGAACAAAAACGAATGACTGTTTTGACAAGGAATATCATATTATAATAGAGAGAAAAAACAGAGAGTACTTAATGATACAACAGGTGTACACAACCCAACAAGCAGAGGAGAAATATAAATAACTACGCAAGAAAGAAAACAAAACAAACAAACAAACAAACAAACTAAACAAAAGCAAAAAGGAATTCAAACAAAATAAATAAAGAGAAAAGGAGGGTAACATATTGACAGTACAGTAAGAAAAACTAAGGAGATGGAATTCCTGAATGAGAAAGAAAAAAAATTTAATAATACATTTAAATATTAGCTGTTAATATATATTAGATGTTTGTTTGTAGTTCTCCGTTTAAGGTTTTTTTGTAAAAATATGGCTTTTAGTTATGTGTTGGAAGAACAAGGTTTTAACTCTGGAAGATCATGCACCAACGCTATATTTATAATGAGGCAAGTGCAAGAGAAATCATTAGAATACAACAAACCGGCATATCTATGTTTCGTGGACCTTGTTTTTTTGTAAAAATATGGCTTCTAGTTATGTGTTGGAAGAACAAGGTTTTAACTCTGGAAGATCATGCACCAACGCTATATTTATAATGAGGCAAGTGCAAGAGAAATCATTATAATACAACAAACCGGCATATGTATGTTTCGTGGACCTTACAAAGGCATTTGATACAGTCAAATTAAAAGACGTTATTTACTTACTGTATGCAAGAGAGATGCCTCTAGAAATAACCAAAACGATCGAAAATATCTACCAAAACTACACAATAAAAGTAAAAGTAGAAGTAGAACTAACGGATCCTATTGAAGCTGGCAATGAAATAAGACAGGGAGATTTCCGAGTCCTTTATTTTTCAACCTGATTATGGCAAAGTAATAAAAAAAGTAAGGACTAAGAAAGGATACCAAATGGGAGAAAAACAACTTAAAATAATCTGCTATGCAGACGACGAAATACTACTCTCTCAAAGTAAAGACGTATGCTGCACCAAGTTAATATAACCGCCAGAAAATTTGACATGTTAATTTCCCAAAAAGACAAAATTCATGGTTACAACAGCAAATTTACTAAGATGTAAATTGAAGCTGGAAGGTCCGATAATAGAATAACTGATAAAGTTTAAATATCTAGGAATCACATTATCTAGCTACGGAGAGCTCGAAACCGAAGTGAAAGATCAAATGAATAGAGCAAACAGAGCCGCAGGCTACCTAAATGAAACAATATGGAGAAATAAAAATATCGGGAAATAAACGAAAGACAAAATTTACAAAACAGTATCAGACCAATAATAAAATACGTGGCAGAAAGAAGATATGACACAGAGATGACAAAAAAGATGTTATAAACAGCAGAGATGAAAATACTTAGAAAAATTGATGGTAAGACACTATGGGGGCGATTCATTTAGCAGCAGAAGAAGCACTGGGGAAATGTGACGAAAATCATAAAGGAATAAAACCATACTGGTGGGATGAAGAAATAGAGAAGGAAATTAAAGATAAACGTCGGAAATACCAAACATTCTTAACAACAAAAACAGAAAACGATAAAACAATTTACAAAGAAGCACAAGCCAAAGTAAGAAAAAAGATCACTCAAAAAAAGAACGAATCATGGGAACAGAACTACCAAAAGATCAACACCTACATAGGAGGTAGAAGAAGCACAGAGAGTTAGAGATTGATTAAAAGTATGAGAAATAATAAGAAAAAAGACGTTATATTACCAATAACAACAGAAAAATGGGAAGAATATTTCAAAAAATTACTAACAGAACAAAGACCAGAATTTACTA
This sequence comes from Diabrotica undecimpunctata, assembly GCF_040954645.1. Classification (NCBI taxonomy): domain Eukaryota; kingdom Metazoa; phylum Arthropoda; class Insecta; order Coleoptera; family Chrysomelidae; genus Diabrotica; species Diabrotica undecimpunctata. Next base: position 117,920,778 of record NC_092809.1, read on the forward strand.
ACATGGAAGACAACACGATAGGTATACGTATAAATTCATCACCATTACAAATAAGTAAATCAGAGATGGAAGAAATAACCAAATCCCTGAAAAATGGAAAATCCCCTGGTCCTGGTGACATCCCTGCAGAATTAGTGAAAGCCGGTACAGACAAACTCCAGGAACAGTTAAGAAAACTCTTTTAAGACTGCTTGAATGGAGCCGAATTACCAAAAGAGTGGAAATTATCTATCATGTCAACTATCCACAAAAAGGGCAGCAAGGATCAGTGTGAAAATTACAGAGGAATTGCGGTAAACAGCACAATAAGTAGGATGTATGGGAAACTTATTAAGAACAAAATAGAAAATGACTATAGATATTACGAAGCAGAGGAACAAGCTGGTTTTAGAGCTGGGCGATCCACAGTAGACCACCTGTACTCTATTACGCAAGTTATTGAAAAAAAAACAGCCGTCAATAAAGAAATTCACCTGATGTACGTAGACTTACAAAAAGCATATGACAGTGTACCCCTAAGTAAACTATGGTCAACCCTACAGCAAACCAACATTAAGCATGGTGTTATCAAAGAAGTCCAAAGTCTGTATAATGGAACGACTGCAAAAATTAAAACTGGATCAAGGATATCTGAAGGATTTAAGGTCACGAAAGGACTAAAGCAGGGTTGCTGTATTTCGCCTACCCTTTTCAAAATTTATCTGGAACAAGCACTCAAGCTGTGGAAAAGAAAATGTAATGGCATGGGAATTCCTCTCAATGACGAGACTACACTGTACACCTTATGTTTCGCTGATGACCAAATACTGATTGCTCAGGATCATGACGACTTGAGTTACATGACTCGGAAGCTAATAGAAGAATATAACAAATGGGGTCTCGAAGTCAACATTAAGAAAACTGAAGCCATGTGTATTGGAGGGACAAAACAGTCCATTATATTAGACGATGGGGTAGAAATTAGAAACTGTGATGAATACAAGTACCTGGGTATGAAGATAACTCAAGATGGAACACTCGATGCTGCTATAAAAGACAGAAACATACAGGGTAGAAAAGCCATATCCATGATGAACGGAATTCTGTAGGACCAAACAATATCTAAAGCGAACAAACAACTCATATACAACACCATACTTAAAAGTGTAATTACATATGGCAGCGAAGTTTGGCAAATGAAACAAAGAACAGAGAAACTGTTACTAGCAACAGAAATGGACTTCTGGAGAAGAGCAGCAGGAAAATCAAGAAGAGATCGGATACCAAATGAGAGAATACGTGAAATGATGGGAGTCAAGCATACAATAGTTGATGACATAAAAACAAAACAGTTAATATGGTACGGCCATGTACAGAGAATGCCAGATGACAGGATTCCAAAACAGATTTTGACGTGGACACCACAAGGGAGAAGGAAAAGAGGAAGGCCGAGAAAAAGCTGGAGAGAGGGAATTGAAAAAGAACTAGAGGAAAGAGAAATCCCTCCAGGCCTATGGCTGAATAGAGAAGAATGGCGGTTAGGAGTCGGAAGGCGTCGGAGAACGCTGTAAACCGATAGTAGTAGTAGTAGTAAGACACTATGGGACAGAGCTAGAAGTACAGATATACGACGTAGATGCAAGGTGGAAGACATCAAGAACTGTGTAAGAAATAGAAGAATAGAATGGAACGATCATATGAGCCGAATGACAACAAATAGAGTATTAAAGACGGCAAGAGACGGTTCCCCAATAGGAAGACGATCAGTAGGAAAACCACGAAAGCGATGGAACAACAACTTCCTGAAGGCACATTGAAACAGACAGAGTCATGTCTATATAAAAAGAAGAAGAAGAAGAAGAATTATGTGTTGTTAATATGCAATACGCTAAATAAAATATAAATTTTCCGCCACTGATGCGCTTATTTTTTTTTTTTTTTTTTTTTTTGGGAGGTGGAATCTTCTAAAGACCGTCTGGGATCGGGTGTTAGCCCTTTACCCAGGTGTGTCGGATTCAATCTCTTACGCTTCACCGCGTAACGAGACCGCCTACCGACTAAACCACCCCCTCTTTCTCCGACCGACGGGCCCGGAACCGCTCTTAGCGAGCATATCTGGCCCGTCAGCCTTACTCTTAACTTCCCTCTGGCACTTTTCGCGTGCATTACATGGATTTGACGGCCTCCCTCACCAGCACAAGGCTCGGGCGAGACTGGTCGGTGAAGCTACCGTCCTGCTCAATCCTCATTCTGGCGAGACAGCCTGGTTGCCACCCCTTCCACATTAAAACTAACGAGTAGAACCAGTTGGCAATTAACAGTAACACCATTCATTCATACTTTCATCAATTCAAATCCGCATTCATACCCTCATTCACTAATTTTCGGGGTATCGGGACATCCGACGGGATTGGATGTAAAAAGTCTTTTCCCGTCCCATGTCCCGCGGCCCCGACAATGAAATAAAATAAATTAATTAATAAATAAAAATAGATAAAAAATAAGTTAAAAGTAATGTAGATAAAATAAAAATAAAAACAACAGCTAAAATTGGTATAGATAAGATATAGTAAAAACGAAAGTAACTTGAATAAATAAAATGCAATAAAATAAGTAAATAAATAACACATTTTTTAAAACAGTAAATAAATATAGCGGTCAATCCATCTGCAGCCGCCTCTCTTTCTCTTCCTTGTGCTTTATGGTTTTTGTAACAAAGGCAATGATCAGTTCGAAATCGTGCTTGCTGTCGATGGCTTTATCGATCAGCTCGTGAGGCTCGCCTAGTGGAGATCCCAGGCTCAGCTGCAGTTCGTTTCGCCCCGTGTGGTATGCAGGGCAGTCGAAAAGAACATGCTGCGCATCGTCCACCACTCCACACTCAGGACATAGATCGTCTCCGGACCTACCGATTCTGTGGGTGTATTTCCGAAACGATCCGTGCCCCGTCAGAAACTGTGTGAAGTAGTAGTTGACCCGCCGATGCCGACACCCGTACCATCTCACTACATCCGGGACCAGGGACCTCGTCCAGGCCGCCTTTTCGACTTCGGCTGCCCATTCCCTCTGCCACATCTCCAAGCTTCTGGCTCTTTCTTGTGGCCCTGAACCAACCGCCCCGTTGCCACTCTGATACATTCGAGCTCTTTCCCTGGCCAGGATGTGCACGGGTACAGAACCAGCCACTACCTGTAAGGCAATGGTAGATACAGTTCTGTACGCGCTGCACACCCTGATCAGAGGTTTCCTTTGAGCCCTAAGGAGCATGTCCTTATATTTCTTCATCTGGAGGACCTCGTGCCACACGGGGGCCCCGTATAAGATGATCGATAATATTGATTGTAACATAACTGATCTCTTCTGAGATCCGGGCCCCCCTATGTTTGGCAATAATTTGTTCAATGCTGAGGTCCTCCCTTCCGCCTTTCGACATGCTTCTTGTATGTGCTGCCCAAAGGTAAGTCGGTCGTCGAAAGTAATACCGAGATACTTGACTGTCCTTTGGGGTCTTATTTCGGAGCCTTGATATTTGAAAACCAAGTCATCCCTTTTCCTTGGTCCTCTCAGAATTATTATCTCTGTTTTGTCTACTGCTAATTTTAAGTCGTTCTTCTCGATCCACGCCGCGGTCGTGTTTATTGCTTTATTTACCTTTTCTGTTATGCCCCAATTCTTATCATCCTCAACCAATAAGGCTAGATCGTCTGCGTATGCTATCGCTTTGACTCCTTGTCTCTGCTTGTGAATTTCTAGTACCCCATTGTATAACATGTTCCAGAGTAAGGGTCCCAGGACTGACCCCTGGGGTACTCCCGCGGTCATTTGTTTCTTTTTCTTCTTGGATATGCATACGGATCGTTCCGAAAGGTAGTCCTTTATTATATTGGACATATATTCCGGAGCCCCGCTTTCGACTATTCGGTCTACTATGAGGCCCCAGTTTGCTGAATTAAAAGCATTTTTTATGTCCAACAGAACAAGAACTACCCATCTTTTCTTGCTTGATTTGGCCGCGTTCCTTATCCAGGTCGCGGCGTCGATTGTCGATCTGCCTTTCCTAAATCCGTACTGTTGGTTGGATAAGACTCTCTTATCTTCCAACATGCCTTCCAGCCTCTTCTTGATAAGTCTTTCGTAAAACTTACCAAGGCAGTCCAGAAGGCATATTGGACGATAAGAGGTCGGTGAATCAGGGGGTTTCCCGGGCTTTAGGAGTAGAACCAAGTTTGCCTCCTTCAAGTCCTTGGGAAACTCTTGTTTCTGCAGTAGATCATTAAATATTCTTCTGATCAAACCTGGTTTCTCAGTTGCTATTATCTTTATTGCCTCTGGTGGCAGCCCGTCAGGGCCGGGAGCTTTCCCTGTCTTCGTATCCTGACCAGCGGTTTTCACCTCTTCTTCTGTGAACTCCTCTATCATGGTTGGGAAAACCTTGGTGAAATCTGGCATGTCCTTGGTGGGAAAGAGGAGTTCAGCTGATCTCATCCGCTGGTCTTCGTCGAGTCTATATGGGGTCATTATCTTTAAGGTCTTCATTGTGATTTTGTATGCATCCACCCATATATCCTCGTCGAGTGCTTTTATCAGGGTCTGCCACTTTTCTTTTTTCTCTTTTTTTATTGTATTATTTAATCTTTTCTTCAAATCCTTGTATGTATCTTTAAGCTCGAGGTTGCCCTAGCTTCTCGTATAATTCCTTCGAGCTCTGAGGCATCTCTCCCGTAGATCTTCTATCTCATCTGTCCACCAATAGGGGGATTTTTTTCCATGTTTCTTCTTCTCAGTAGCCAATTTTGCCGCATTTTGTAGAGCTGTTCGAAGTTGGCCGAGGTCAGAAATCTCATCTTCATTTATTTTTCTGACCTCCGATAGGTACTTGTTTTTGTTAAAATATGATTTTGCTGTACCTATCGACCGCTTTATCCCCCCTTTAACCTTTACCTCAAATTGTATATATCGGTGGTAGGTGAAGAGCTGATCGTCGAGTACATCCCACCCGTACACATTCCTGGATAGCCCTTCGCTCGCGAATGTGATGTCAATGTGTGATTGGCTGGCCCCCCGTACGAAGGTTGGCTTATTATTGTTCAGCACTTGGAGGCCAGCCTGGGCTATCCATTCATTCCAGAGTTCCCCTTTTTTGTCGTTTATGGGGGAACCCCATTGTCTGGACTTCGCATTTATGTCCCCGGCGATCAGTATTTTTTTTTCGTTTATAGCGGCACCCATTATTTCATTAACGATTGTTTCGTATCTCATCATAGGGATGTTTGGAGATACATAGCATGCCAGGAGGCTGAAATCCCTCAACCTAATGAGTAAATGATTTCCTCCCCTGACAATGCTCTGCACTCCGACATCCCTATTTTTAATGAGCACCGCTACATTTTTCCCCTCGTCTTGTATCCACCCACCGCCTGTCGTTATCTTTTTGTTAGGTTCGGGTACGATGAGCAGATCTATATTTAGCTTGCAGGCTTTTGCGTAGATGAGGTCGTGCGCTCGGCGCGCCCTGCCTACGTTCACCTGCAAAATCCTTATACCAGGTTGATCTTTGGGGTTTATTATGGTTCAGTTCCCTGAGGTCGCTTCTGCAGTGGATTCGCGTCTTATATTAAAATTAAAATTCTTATAGACTAGGATAAAAAAATAAATAAGTATAGATAAAATTAGTGTATAAATAAAAAGTTTATAAATATAATATGTATAAATAAAATAAGATAGATAAAATATATAAATAAAATAAGAAATGTGTGTATATATAAAATTTTTAAATAAATAAAGTATATAAATATGTAAATATAATAGATGGCATTTAGTAAATAACGTGGATATAATGTTGTAGTACTTGGATGCCTTTATCCATGAAAAGCTGAGAGAGATGGCTTCCTGTCCCGCCGGTGGGCTGTATAGGGGCCCACTCGCGTTCTCCAGGGAGCCATCTCTCGCTTTTTCGTTTTCCTTGTTACATTTACCCACCCTTTGGGGGTTCCCTGTCTCCTCCCCTGCCATACACCCACCTTCTATAGGCTGGGCACTGCATCCTATCCATTCTATGGCCTTCCTCGTTACAGGTGAGGCAGTATGAAGTGCTGTCGCACTGCACTGCTGTGTGCCCTGATTTTAAGCAGTTGTAGCAGCACGCTGCCCTGCTCTCACCTTTGCACTCATATGTGCTGTGGCCATAGTGAAGGCACTTGTAGCACCTTGTTGGGGTATATCTTTCAATGATAGGACATGATACCCAGCCTATAATTATGGAGCTGTATCTTCTCAATTCTTCAGCTGTTGAGGGGCGTACGGCTACGGTCGCCACCTGCTCCCCATGTTTATTTGTTCGTAGCGTCTTTATGTCAATTTCTTTTTTCGGTATTCCTGTGTACATTTTTATGGCACTTTGGAGTCGTTCCTCCGTCACCCCTGGGTCCAAACCTGTTATGTTAAAAAAACATTCTTTGCGTCGGATTGCCATATTTAACCCTGTCATCCTTGTATCCATTTCTTTTCGTAATTTCTCTGCGGCCCCTTTGCCCTTTAGTTTTACTAGGATATCCCCCCCCTTCTGTTTTTTTGAGTCTATCTACTTTAACCCCTATCTTTCCGATGTTAATTTTTTGGTTCATTTCCTTCAGTACTTCCGTGTACGATTTGCCCCCTGTTTTGATTAGGAGGGCTTCCTCTTGCTCGTTCTTTACTCCTTTATCCATTTCTTTACCTCTTACTTGGATTTCCCATACGATGTTTTCTGCCCGGCCTACAAACTCCAGGGCTTTCCGTACCTCATCTTTATTTATCTCATTATTGATAACCACCCTTATTGTTTCAGGTGGCTCTTTCCTTTCCCTTATCCGTTTGATGGCCTTCTCGGCCATTTCGTACATACCTTGTTTTTTTGGTTTTGCCACATATGTGTACCATTCCCTTCTCTGGCTGGCTATGGAACTTTCGTTCCCGTTTTTTATATATTCTACATTTCCTTCTTCGCAGACCTCTATTAGTTCATGAACTTCCTCCCTGAGAGTACGTATCACATCTTCTACCCCCCCATCTTTTATAACCTTTTTAGTTATTATAAGGCATTCTTTTTTAGTTATCGTCTCCTGTAAGCTCACCTGTTCCCATTTTGTCTTTTCAAATACTTTTTCTTCCCATTTCTTTTTTTGTATTTGATTGAAGTTATTTATATCTCCCCCTTTTTTTAAAGCGCTTATTATTTTTTCTGTTTCTTTTCTTTGCCTTTCTTGCAATAGTTTTATTTTACATTGCTCACACTTAGTTTCTTCGTCCTCCCCTTTTGCCGTTTTTATTTTACTTTGGCTGGTCTTAATCTGAATTGTGTTAATTTCTCCTATTAGTTTGCTTGCTTTGGATTTTTGTTCCCCCTCGATGGGTCCTTTTCCATTTAGGATATCCATTACTTCTTTTAGTTTCCTCTGTATTCTTTCACATTCTGTCTCCTCTTGGTATCTTTCGTTTTCTCTTTCTTCTTTCTTTTCTTTCTTGAGTTTTTTATTTATCTCAAAACTGTCTCTTTTCCTCTTTTTCTTTTCTTTTATCTCTTCTTGGTCATCATCGTCGAACAACGAGGCTGTCAGGATACTTTCCTCCAAGTTCTGCCAGTTTGTGGTTCCTTGCTCTTCATTTTTTTCTTCTTCCTCTATGTCCACCACATCTGTGATTTCTATTGATGATTCCTCCCCCCCTGAATTTTCTTCTTTCCCTTTGTCTTTTTTGTTCATTGCTCTTAAAATGTCCTCTCCCACCAACGTTGAATGTTTTGGAGGACCTGACCTATTCATCTTCGGCTGACTCTTATGCCAGTTTAGCATCTCTTCTTCGAATTTCTTTTGTTCTTCCGCTTCGCTCAATCTGCCGTCTTGCGGCTGTTCTACCCCATTCTCGTTTTCATTCATCTTCATTTCTTCCTTGTTCGTTTGCTTGTGTTCGTCATTGTCTTTTCCGTCCTTCTTTTTGTGTGTAAAGTCCATGCAGTTCCCACGAGTGGGGACGTGCTATATGTCCGGCGCGGCAGTGCGCCCTTACCGCGCTAAGGCTAAGTTACTTCGGGAGGTCGCCAGGTATCCCGAAGGGATCGTTTGTGATGCTCTAACCCTCGCATCTCTCATATCTTTGGCACGATGCCTTTCACCGTGATAGTGGGGATTTTTTATCGAGCTTTACTCCTCTAGGCTTTGTTTTTTCACGGTTGCCTCCGGACGCAGTGGCAGTCTGTATGAGCAGGCTGCTTGGAGTTTCCACGTTACTGCTGCCTCCCCTGTTACGTGGGAATTGGAACAGGACGTGTGACGGAAAAGGTGACAGGTGGGGTAAACATGTAGACTACTCTTATGAGATTTGTTGGGGGGTTGGAAGAAAATTTTTTTTTGGATGGGCGAGATTGAAAATTGGGATTAAGTAGCCCTAGGAGAGTTGGTAGGTAGTTGTGTTGCTGAAGGCAGAAGGCGTCTCAGCTGCTCGCCTCGGTTGCGGCGCCTTTTTAGCGTCCAGCGGCGGTGTCCGGCGCCAACTCGGTGCACAGTCGCTGGACGCTGGGACTGTTCTTGGTTTCACCGGTCGTGCTCCCCTCACAATTGTAGGGACCACGACCCGTTACTCGGCTCTCCCACCGTCGTCGAGGTAAAAATACAGTCCCAGGGAGAGACTGATGCGCTTATTGGTAA